>NW_026463891.1:0-66763 GCF_021730395.1 Mercenaria mercenaria
AATCCACTTGCCAATCTTCATATCGGGCTCTATAGTAAAATCACAATTTTGATGCAGAAAAAGTTCAAAAATACAGATTTTAATCTGTATCGTGCGACTAAATACCCTTTTCAGTTCCGTGTGCTTAATGTTTCAAATTTTGCCAAATATAATTTGCCATCTTTACATTGCTGCTTATTCTATGTTATTATTTTGAAATATTATAAATCAAAACAATCTGAAAAAGACATAATCGCTGATTACTTAACACTTAAAATACGGCATATTAGATTTCCAGGTTTTACTCCAGGTTTTCCGTATAATACGTTACGCAATCATTTTCAGTTTATCAATCTTTCAGATGAAATCATCAACTAAGAAAAGTTTGTCGTATGTACCTTTTGAAGCCGCAGCTTTCGCTCTTCGAATGCGTCCGGTTTCGTCTTCTTGTCTGAAACAATTTCGCATGAATTCAAAGATAGACTAAATAGAATAATATAGAGATAAAGTTATTGCGGCATTGCTTTGAAATGCAGCAAAAAAAATGACATTTAACACTCACTGAATTATATTGAACATAATTATTGAACATAATTATCATCATTATAACAAAATGGCACCCTTTGCTGTTCTATTTGTTACGGATTCCATGCTTTCAAATAGATTAACTGAGAAATAAAATTGAAACCTGGCCTTTAATCATAACGTTGTTGGAAAAAATAGTAACTCTATTGGCGAAAATCGCTGGATGGAAATGCAGATTGACTGATGAGTCAAAGTCATCTTGTTCACTAAATATCTTGAGTTTTGTCGTTTGCTTATTGAAAGATCAAGTTTGGCATGTCATACTTCGTGGTCCAGTGATTTCTAGTTCACAGCCACTGTTACGAAATATTGAAGAAGAATTTGCCGCTATGTTTTTATTTATCATATTGCTTTTGGCTAATTGTGTCAAGGTCAAAATCTTTATTTTGTTTAAAAATAAATCAAAGTTTCGATTAGAATAATGGGCAACAAACGGAAATTACTCCAAAGGAACTTACATTGACACAAAAATTAAAATTGCTAACCCTTTGAGGACACAGACGATGTTCCCAAAATATCGAAAAATAGCTATTATACTAGTTAATAATTAGAACAAAATGACATTAAGACGTAATTTTACTTCTATAAAGGGGTGTTAGGTCTGCGTGGACGATCTTATTCTTTCGTTGGTATGTGTTGTGCAATTAAAGTACACATTTTGTTTACTTACGTATTCAATAGTTCAATAACTTAAAGATAAAAAAGAGTAAAACGAGGTTTGATTAAACAGTATCATCACCGGAGCCAAAAAAATGTATGAGAAAAAAATCATGACAAAATGTCCTTTCCATGTAGACTGATCTATTTACAAGGATTTTTTTTTTAAAAATGTCATAAGCAATGGCTTAGTTATTTAAATATCGACATACACAGAAGACATAGTAACGAAGATCGCTGAAAGGCATTGACATTATTGTCGCCAGAAGCTGATACACTAAGCGATCTACCTTAGCACTACACAGCGAACATTTATCTGCAAAGATGCAATTATAGTTCTGAAAGAAGTAATTTCCCATCACTATAATTTCATACTACTAGATGTGTCATTTGATGTCAATTGATGAATACATGTATCTTTCTTTATTTGTTGTTTTTGTTTCTTTATGAAAGAAACGCAGTTTTTTCGTGCGGCAATCCTCGTCATGGGTAAAGTCTAAAGTTCTATGAATTTCAGCAACCCCAGGAAGTAGTATTTACCCATATTGTCATAACTGAAGTACTTTACGTATTGGTATATTTCCGTAATGGACGCGTTAACATTACATCTGGATGAACCCTCGTATTACGACTATCAAACATATTACTTTTCGAAAATATGTCATATATCTTTAATATATTACACTGCTAAGAATTTTAGAAGCGTCAAGTAATTATAACCTTTATGTTGTGCAAGGAAATCCTCTGTTACTTCTATCATTTTATGGAAAGCTTGTAGAGCTAGTCTATCTTTCCCTTTTGATTTGACGTTCTCAGAAGTGTAATTTACAACTGGAAGAACGTGGTTCTCCTGAATCTTGAAAAACTTTGCTATATCTTCTGTTGTGTCTTTTGACTTTTTGCATTTATACAGATGGTCCACATCCTCTGTTATATTCAGGCATTGTTCATCAAACTTGGTTGCCACAACAACCAATGGTAAACCTTTAAAAATATTTCAGTCGAACGGATTAAAAACGTATTTCGAAAGTTATAAATAGATATAACTATACGAGGGGCGTTCTATATGTATGTTCTCCATATGTACTTCCGTAACCGCTTGTTTATTTTCGATGCGTTTATATACATTATAGAGCAATTTATTGGGAACACAGTGCTACATAAATTATAAAAATCGGTAGATTCATAGTAAAAATATAATCATTTAAGTGAGGCGTACTCGGGTATACTGGACAATTTTATGTCAAAAATATTGATATTTTAAGATGCAATTCCTTGATTCTACTATTCAAAAACTAGATCTATAGTTCTATTTTCAGTTTAAACAGATAAAACAAATCATGATCCTCACAAAAACATTTGAAAACTAAAATAAAAAAGGTTTTACAGTATTAATTTGAGTGTGCATATTTTTACTCGAAAAATGATAAGTTGAGTACAATAAGCCTCTGCAATTGTCAGGCGCGATCATCATCATTAAAAAATTTTTGTATCTTAAATTGATACTAGTATCTTAATTCTCAATTGTGAAACTAGTTCTTACAACTTTGATAAACGCTCTCAACACCCATTCCAGATAGAATCAACCTCGAGTTTAGAATTTTATGTTGTGTTGTAAAATTAAAAATGCAATGAATAGTTTAAAACAAACGCAAACTCATCACAAATTGCGGTACCTCGTAGAAAAATGATAGATTTTTTTTTTTTTTATTTTTCAAGTTATTCTATCTTTTTGAGACTCTGGATGCGTAGGACGAACCTAAATTATGATTATAATTATGGTCCAGTATACCCAAGTGCACCTCACTCAAATGATTATATTTTTTCTTTGAACCTGCCGATTTTTATAATTGATATAGCATTACCTTCTCAATAAAATGTTCTATCATGTCCTGAAAACCGTATCTAAAAATAACCAGCGGTTACGGAACTACATATGAAGTAACATTACATATTGAACGTCCCTCGTATTTATTTCTTCTAATTAGGGTTCATGCAAAGAATGATAAAGACTGAACGAAAAGCATTCACCTTTTTGCTGCTCATTTCAGTTATGCATATATCTAATGACATTGCCAATTTTGTGTAATCTTGGCTAAGTGAAGCTGCAAAATAGGGAATACGATTTCATCTATAACATAAATAAACGCTTTTTGCATGAGTAATTGTTTCAGACAAAACTTTTCCAAGTATTTACTAATACTTTTGTAATTGTTTGTAGGTTTAATTTCAGTTTGCAACTTATTAGATTTAATAATATGTTCATATAAGTATGAGGTATGAGGAATGTGTTCAGAAAATGATCTTTGTGAATATCTGGACGGCCTTGTAGATTCATAGCCTTTAGGTTAGTATTTGTAACATCCTTCCGTATATTCCAGATTTGATTTCGATAAAATAGTTTTTTTTAAAAAAAACGATTGAGCGCGTTTAATTATTACTGGAAAAGTGTATTCTTTGTTACTAATGGCTAATGTACAAAACAAGGGTGCATGCCTCTTATAGTCCCTTTTGCAGCCCCTCTGAAGTACATAGAGGATATGTGCTTGCTAAAATGTCATGTTGAAATATATCATCGATATTTACATGAAAGTGATAATGAAAATATAAGAATTGTATCATTATCAATGACTTAATATTTCGATAACTCACCAGAAATAAACGGATTTTCGTTTGTTTCATTTCATACTACATGTAATTTGTAAAAATAATGGAATTTTATGTTTATGTTTTATTTTTTTATATACAGATTATAGCTAGACAAAGTACAGATTGGAGATATTAACCATGCTTTTTAACGTTATTCATGTGCTTAAAGATTCGTAACTTTTTCCCATTAATAGATTTTGATGAAATGTTCTGTATTAAAAAATCAAGTAATGATGTATTGAAAAATGAAATAAAAATACTAGGTCTGCTCACCAGCTTTGTTTCAATTTTATTTGTCCCTAGATATGATGCTATTTTTAACGTTTTTCAAAATTGCTATACTCCTAAAATATAGTTCAGTAAAGTACAATAACCAGCATTAATTTGATATCTAAGCATTTTTATAACGGAAAGCAATATATCTATTTGAAACATGCTCAGCAAAATCAAAAGAAAACGATTTTGTAAAGAAAGGAATACTTGTTCAGCAGGCCCGAGGGCTATTTTTGCATGTTTTTGTCAATTTTAAATTGGAACTTCTGCTATTTCATCGAGTTCCACATAACAGAATTAAATCAAACTCTGCACATACTTTTGGTTATGTCCACCTAATCTAAAACAAAAGGAAAATTTGAGAGGTAACCATATTAGATTTCACTTAAATCAAATTACAACGAGGTGGGGTGGGGTGGGCATTTATACAACGCAGGTTGCTACGAAATACGTAATCATTTTTTATTTCAAACAAGGGCATATATTCATCCAAACTCTTGACAGTATTCTGTATTTGTCCACAGCTTAAGACAGAGATATTTAACAAGAGAATCACCTTAGAAACATTTGGAATAAACTCGCTGAAAGTGTGCATGATTGTAGAAACATTTTTCTGGATTTCTATAGGAAGAAATCATTTCATCATTTCGGCTGCCGCATCCTTTACCTTTAACATATTGGTCTTAAAAGCAATAGGTGTTATCAACTTCATTTAGCCAATCATCCGACTAAGTTTAGAGAATACAGGCTAAAGGCTTCTTGACAAATGCCACGGAAACTCTGTCAGTGTTTGAGCAAATAACTCAGAGGTATATCAAATTATCAGACGGCAGATTTCTTAATAAGCGAATTTTTACGTGTTTTTGAAGTATTTTGATGTCATAGAACAATGTAAGTTTCCGCCTTTCTCCGAACAAAACCTATAGTTTACGAATACGAATGTACGGAATAGGTCAGGTACGGGATTAGAAATGGCTGTGACTCAATGCAGAGTTGGAGCGCCGGTATAAATTACAGATACGAGTATATGCCGGATTGAAGCAATTTGAACTAAAAGTACTTTAAATGTATATATTTTGTAACCATGGTGATACTAACCCTAACCTCTAGTCAGTATATCATACATATTTTACCCTAAATGCGTGCGAACATGCAATAATTTGCGCATTTTTGCCGTACGCGACATTAGATAATCACTTCCGGGCATGCAGAAGACCGCTCCAACACTGCAATGTGCCACATCGATTAGAAACAACACATTTGGCATGGTGTTTTGGTAAATATCGACCCGTCCGGAAAAAACTATTGCGAGCGACTTTAATTAACCACGTGTGTTATATAAACACAGTGATGTAGAATACTGGTCTTCCATCAAATCAACAAAACGTTGTTTCGGTTTTGAGAAAACAATTGTGCTAAACGATTTGATTACAAAATATTAGTCAGATTATATTGATGGGAAATACATAATTATATTGACTCTTTTTTTTATTTATTAATGTCGATAGTTTTGTTACATTTGATGTTTGATGACACCGATATGAACAAATAAGCGACAGTCGCAATGACTGCATATGTCTTTTAATAGATTTCATAAAAATAAATAGAAAAATTTATTCGGGAATAACATAGCGTGAACTATATTAAATTTATATAAAAATGGCTAGACCGATACTAAACTTTGACAAAAACTGGTAGTCAGTTTTAACGTTTTATTGTTTAGAAAGGCCGATATCATGTATCGATTTAACGAAAAAGAAAATAAATAAAAACGGGACCATTGATAATAAAACATGTTGTAAGAATACAAACGATAGATGGATATATTTCATTATTCTGTACTTGGTATTTGTGTGCACAAAACTTATATCAGTGGAAAATTCAGACAATTACTTATGTGAATACCTTTCAGGTCGGTTGTATGTTTAATGTTGTCAATCTCCTTGATTTGGGCGTTGTTATAATTTTCAGGCGGGCCCGTCAAGAAACACAGTAAGTGGATTTCATCATCCAAGGTTTCTGGCTTACGTTTGTCCTCTTCAGTTGGCTCAGACATTTGCTCTGGAAACTAGGAAAAGCAGTGGAGTTATAAATGAAGACTTTTTATCTAATAAAAAATGATGGCTAGCTACTAAAATATATAACTGATTCCAAAGTCATTAAAAGTTATATGAATTAAATAAAATTATAGGTTTGGACAATAGACGTTAACAAGTCTTGTCATTCTATCATGTCCTTTCCGCACCTGTAATGTGATTAAACGTAGTAGCGTCTCATTGCCATTTCACGCTTCCGTAAAATCAAAATTTATCAAACGAAATTCATTTGGAAAATATTTCTGAAAATGGCTAGGTCTGCAGTTCCCAAATACGGGCATAGTTGACACGCGAGGGATTTACTGAACCTATCAGACAACATCACAAATGACAATTTTAGCGATTTGACGAAGTTCCAAAATTCTCTATGTATATTTGCTCCGTTACGGACCCCTGCGGGATTGAGGTTTATTCTGAACTCAAATATGGTTTTGTAGATGAAAAGCTGACATGTCGTGCTAAAGCCTAGGTATTTTCAAATCGTTAGAAAATGCAAAAGATTGAGTCCACATAAGCAAAATGAAAGTCCACGCGCATACATTTTGAAGGGGTGACCCCTGCGCGTGACCCCTGACAGTCGACCACTCCAAAGGCGACTTTAGTTTTCAAGTTTAGCATGTCTACTTTCATTTTCTTTATTTCCGGTAATAGCTTAAGGTGGTTCGCGGGGTTCCTACCAAAATATCGAAGTATGAGATATAAGACTGATAATAGGTCTTTATGTACTAACATCTCCTGTCTTTCATTTGGAGAAAATAGAAAAAGTCCACATCTCCTTTGAAGAGCGCCATCTGGCGGCAGATTTTTTTTCAAGGGAAATCGCCGTTTTACTGTAATAATCTCATTAAAATTAATGTTATTACATTTTTTCAAACTCAGGAATATAGCTAAATTCAATGTCATTGTTTACATGTTGCGTTTTGTAAATTATTTGTTGGCGGATATATTATATTTGAGACGGTTACACTGATAATGAGAAATTAAAGATTGTAAAGTTTGATTATATTGCTGTGGGATTATAGTTTGAGATGAAAAGGAACAAAAAACAGAAAGAAGGATAAAAATCCAACAGGAAATCCGTTTCCAATAATTCAATATAAGTAATACATTGACTATCCCAGCGAAACCATATCCAGCTTTTGTTCGATTTTATGACTTTTCCAAAGTTCGCTGATTTTTAAGACCGACAAGTAATTTGCCATTAAGAAAAAGATATAGATATACTTACTTTATACCCGATACGTAATTGTCCATTTAGAATATGGGCAAGTTCATGCTCATAACCTCTCTGGGATTCAAATCCTCTGATGTCAAATATACGTACACATAGTTCCTCACCTTTCTCCGTCTCAATCGTGTATGCTTTAACCTATTAAATCAAATAATATGAAAGAAAATAAGAACTTCCAATATGTATTTGTTGTAAAATGTAAGAAACACACAAAAATTAGTAAGAAACATACATAGGTTAATCGATAAGAAGATTCACTGAAAGCAAACAGAACCCGACTTGGTTTGATTGACAGCGTTCTCAATAAGCTATGAAAAGTGCATATCTCTCAAAAAGCACAGACTCGGCCAACGTGAATTATAGTACAAAACAATCTTTTAATTAAAATTAATGGATCTCATGATCAAACAGATCAGATAAACCAACAATAATAAGTTCAATTACAGGACAACAACAACATAAACAACATCTGTCTCAACAAAACACACACACACACACACACGCACGCACGCACGCACGCACGCACACACACAGCAACGGATACCTTTGATATATGTCAGAATAATTTGTATGGATGATATATTGATAACGTAACACATTAAGCACAGTTAGTGCTTGACTCCCTTTCCATGCTATCATTGCTATATTTTTTGTTGAATTGCTGATTTGGGTCATTCGTGGCTGATTTGGGTTCATTATGTCGACGGCTGGGTCCCAGCTTCGCACATTATATCATATCAAAAGTTAATGGGAACCAGATACTAGATAGAGCAAGTACTCGTTGTAAAACGTTATGTTTAAATTTGGACCAATCAGAAACAAGTTCTAAAAATAGCACTTCTGCTGGGGTATAAATAGGTAGATAGATTCGGTATCCAGCGGTTGAAGAAGACACATCGAGGATTCAACTAATAATTTATCACAGTACCTTGATAAGGAGACTATTGCAGTTACCCTGTCAGGGCGGATAAATTATTAAAAAGAAGACTTTGGAAGTTCGTAGATTAAAGAAGAGTTGCAGAATTTCAATCAGGTTTCGAGCTATAGGGCCAGCGCATAGAAGTTTTACCTCAAAGGTAATTGAATGCTATATACGATAGCATATATAGGTTGAGCATCGGGAAGCTGAGACAGAGTTTGGTAATCTATTGAGATAGTAAGAGACGGTTCAGCTTATAGACGGTTCAGCATTACTGGCGAAGTACAGCCAAGGCATCGGAGATATACCTATATGGTAGTTGACTGCTACATATGATAGCATATAGGCGCTGAGCATCCAGGAGTCAGGGCAATCTTATAAAGTTTGAGAGGACAGAGGCCGAGCATCTATGCGATAGGACTCGTATGTTGTTGATTCAAAGACAAGACATTGTCTGACGGGAACTCCAACAAAAAGACCAGCCAAGTATAGAGTCTCCAGCCTATAGGAGTTTGAGCTAATCATTTGTAATTGGAGATTGTTAGTTTGAAACATTTAGTGATTTGCCTGATCCCTGAAATTATCTAGCTCATAATAAGAAATCATTTACGAATCATTGGTACACGAATCATAAAGGCAAGGTAGCCAGAGGAAAATTCTATATATGAGATATTTGGTCTCACAAGCTCTACGTTTTAACAAAGGACATTCTACATCGTTTGTCAGCTAGTCTAAGATATAGTCACCTTAGCGATTGGACCCAAACCATTGTTCAAGATACTAAAGGCGTGAGCACTTCCCTGGGTCATATAACCAGTATCCTGACAATATATCAATGTTGCAAATATATGGTAGGGCTCCATTGAAGCATTTTCCTTCTAAAATATTTCAAGAAAAACGCTTACTATATTTGTAGTAAAACAATACTTTTGAAAAGGAACTCGCATGCTTTAATGGTAGAATTAAATAACTACTTAACGAAAATGCAAGACAAATGACAGCTACATTCTTTCTTAAACGTTCATATTTATATTAAGACAACTTTAACGCCATACTGACACCGACCTTTTTATCATCATAGTTCAGTAAAGGCAGCAAAACATTTGAATTATTATATATGTAGAATCCCTCCCTCTCAGCACGATGCATACCAGCAAAGTTTATATTAAATATAACAGAGAACAAAGAATGGCTGTAGTTTGTACAATGTCAAAAATAAACGTGTACTTTTCACACATTATCAATTGAGTTTCTCGTCCGTGGAATTGAAAAAAAAATGAAAATGAATTATCATGTAGAGCATACATTAATGTAGCATGAACATTGTTGAATTATGTGAATCAATATAAAATAAGCATGTGTTTCAAAATGTAACTGTTCTGACAAGTATATTTTCCTGAACCAAACTCAACTATATATTCTAAGGTATCATCTGCAGCCTTCTAGATCTAAAGCGTCTTCTTTACGGTGCATTTTTCTTTTTTAATTTTACTTGTCATTGAATAAACACGACAAAAAATCAGTAAAGTAAAATGTGTAATAGAATTTACAAATTTTATTATTGTATTAATACAGGTCAATAAAATGATTTTATGTATTTTAAAAGATATAGGTTGCAATGACATGTTGTTATTATTATACGGCTCCAAACATCAGTAATTGCGTCAGTTAATCCTTCTGCGACATGCGATCAAATAGAATACATTATTTCAAACAACGAATTTGCAGTTGAAGGAGTTTCTGTAATAAAAATGGTTTCTTTCATCGCTCCGATATTCGGAGCATTTACTAATTGTGAATCACACAGTGATTCTGCTGTGTATATATTTATATTTAAAACCCTCATAGTTCTATTTTTAACTGAAAAGACTATTAATTGTGTCATGATACACGAAACCAAATTCGCTATTTGAATGAAAAACTGTAGAAAAGGAAGCCATCGACAAACAGATGGATGGAAGGAGTGATTACAAAACAACAGTACGTACAGAAAAAACGGGTTCACAAAAGGCGTAATACTTTGAATTAGTCGGTGAGTTTAAGTCAAACAAAGAATTAAAGAATCGCGTTTCACGGATGTTAGGATGGTTGTACAAAAGACCCCTGGTGGCATTTTAACTTCATTATTTCACGCTTTCTGCTTCCTGATTTCACGATTTCCATTTCATGAATTCACGATTTCTGCTGAATCAGATTTTACTAAATATTCCGTTTCTGCTCTGTTCCGATTTTGCTTCACGAATTCGATTTCACATTAAACTTCACGATTTCTGGTTCACATTACTTACGATTTAAATTTCACGATGTTGATTTCACGATTTCACTTCACGAATTCACAATTTCACGATTTCGAATTTGAAAGTGTAGGGGCTTTTTAAGATAGGGGAGGCAGAAAGCAGAACACATGCAGATGTGGTAAAGAAGCAGAATTATAGTCAATGTGGCTAAAAACTAGAACTACCCTGATTTGTTTGTAATTTTGGAAGTTGTTAGTTATGAATATTATTTAAGTGGGCCTGGAGGTAAAATTATCCTGGCAGCTTTAAACATTTTCAAACCTTATTTTGTTTTGTTATAAAACTCTCCAGCGTGGCACGCTGGTGCAATGGGAATGCCTAGGACTAGCAATATGGTGATGCGGGTCTTAATCACGCCCGTGCCAGATATTTTGGGATGCTTTTCAGTGTAGCCTGGATCCCCAAGGTACCGATGTACTAAATGAATATGTCATGCACTAAAAACATCTAAACTTCAGCTGCACAAAGTAATAAATTCACTTCTTCACCAATATCTAATCTTTCATTTTATCACAAATTATTATCTCGACACTTTTGAAAAATCAAGTCAAAAATCAATGTCTACAAACAGGGCCTTATTGTTAAAGTTTTTAAGGTTAACTCCATGTAATTAGGGCCGAAACGAGTACAAATTTTGTACCTGGGTACCCGTTGAACAATTACCCACCGGTACCCGGGTACCCGGACTAATACTGAAAATACAACTTATGTGCCTTATAATTGTTGACTGTCATCCTTATTGATATGAGCATATTTGGAGCATAAATCATGTTTGGGAGTAGTTTTTATTTCTTTCAAATAAACGCCATAAAAATGTCAACTTAGATGACATAAAATTATTCTGTTCAAGAGGCAGCAGGATGTAGATTTCGTGAAAAATGTCATGTTTGTATTTCAGTCAAATTATTTAGTACACCATAATAACAAATGTTTAAATCGGGTAACGGGTAACGAATATGTACCCTAGTACTGCCGATTTTCTACTCTACCCTCGTTTCAAACTGTGAAATCGTGAAGTTTAATGGTAAAATCGTGAATTCGTGAATTCGTGAAATCATGAATTCCTGAAGTGGAAATCATAAAATCAAGAAATCGTGAATTCGTTTAATATATAAATCGTGAATTCGTAAAGTGAAAATCGCGAAACCAAGAAATCGTGAAATCGTGAAGTTTAATCGTGAATTCGTGAAGTGGAAATCGTGAAATCAGGAAGCAGAAATCGTGAATGCTTGAATTCATGAAGTGGAAATCATGAAATAATGAAGCTGAAATGTCACCACGGGTCTTTTGTAGGGTTGCAACATTTTACCTCTTCTGATAAGATTCAAATCGAGTTTGCTGTTATATTACTTTGTTGCGTTTTATACTTCATAGAATCTTCTTATAGATGATTGTACTAAAAAATGAGTTGAAGAGCTAACATGTAAATTCTACCTCATTTGTGACACTTCCTTTCGACTCTCTTGCAGGAGCATGTGTCTTTACTTTATCTCCGAAAACAGTCGCAAGAGTGTTGTAAAAACTAGACTTTCCGACACCGATTGTCCCAATCAGAAGTATGTTGTATTTCTTGATGCCTAGCCCGGGTATAGGTTCCTTCATTGTAAGTTCTTTTTTCATCTGACGGACATGTTCATCCTAAAAACATCGGGGACAGAAAAGTTGTGAACGGCATAAAGAATGTATATCATAATTTTGATGAGGTATGTATTGAAATGTGTATCAAATAGCTACAAGTATATCTGCATTTTTGTGTTTGTAACATAATCATGTACAAAGTAACAGCTTTGTCCGCACGCTCAAATGTATTGTAGCTACATTGTATGAAACATAAATAAAGTCGTTTGAATTACTACAAATTACTACTCTGTACTACAAGCATTACTAACGTGTAATTATTAATAATTGTGCATCTACAATTATTTACGCGATGGTTTATGCGACATATGTCAGTGTTTGAAAATTCATAACATTTCCTAATAGGGATCTACTTTTTCTGTAGATCTACCTATTAGAGGAAAAAACGATATTATGTACTTAGGCCTACTATGTTCGCTTATAAAACACTGTCTCACTTTACTTTTGTTTGGATACCATTAGTACTGTGACAATTTGAAGTAGTACTTTTGATAATATAAGCTTGAACGTCTTTTCGTATTACTTCTAATATTAACAATCCAAATGCGTTAACTCAGATTTGTAGTTATGTGCATGTGACGTTAAAGGTAAATTTTATCTCCCGTCGCTTTGTGATACAATGAACATAAGCTCTGTAAAGATTTTGAGAAACAGTATTTTTAAAATTGTTACAACAAAGTGATCATTCACTTGATTCGCACGATTTTGATCAAACAAGTTATTAATGCGAATATTCTCAAAGTTGCTCAAAGAAAGTGTGTGTTTTATGCTAGATATGTGAATATTCAGCATTTTTTTATCCGTCGATTTAAGATTTCATGTTTCAAAGATCAATTTCTTTAAAAAAAAAAAAACGCAACGTTAAATAAAGCAAATCAATGTGAAAGACTGACAGAATGTAACAGGTACATTCTTGTTATAAAATTACTACTACAAAAGGATATTAGGTTGTTTTAAGTACGCGAAGGCCTTTGCCTTTATTTCTACAAAAAGAGGGGCTGTTAAATGTGTGAGGTTATAGATTCACCTACTTCAATGATCTAGCTTATTTGATGTATTAAGTGCCAAATGAGTTATACTATAATAACATCAATAAAATGTAACATGTGTCCGATACAATCTGCAAAGTGGATGCCTTATTAGAATTTAAAGTCATTACCTTTTAAATAATTATGTATACAATCTAGCTTGCTAAACTGAATAAAGAACTTACCTTAAGCTGTGTTCTCCACGGTTCATGATACTCGTCATCTAAAAGAAGCAATTGGGAGAAATGGAAAAAGAACATGTTTATTCAAAAGATCACGACTTACTGTATCATCGGTTTGAACTGTTCCTGGGATCTTTGTATAGATTTTTAAATAATGCATTCAAATTTTGAAGCAACCTAAGGTTCAGGCTTGCTGGGACTTGGTGCTTTTAACCTTGAGCCCATTCTCGATTGAACTACCACCGTTGACATCAAAAACTGACAACGTTGAACTACAAAACAGATTTGTTGAAATTATATTTTTGCAGTTATTGGTTTGTTGTTTTTTTTTGTAAGGAAAACTGATATGAGTCCCGTTTTATGTTGCTATGTTATATATTTTTTGTTGGAATTAACGTCGCACTGACACAATTATAGGTCTATCGAGCTTTAAATGTGGAGGAAGACCCCCATTGCCCCTACTTGCACTATTTCAATCGCGAGCTGGCACCTTGGTAGAACCACCGACCTTCCGTAAGCCAGCCGAAGGTTATTCTTTATTATTAGTTTCTGGAGTTTTGTATTTTATAATTATACAAGAGTTATATAGCGCCCTTTTCATGATAACCATCTTCAAACCCAGCCACTCAGGGCGACAAATTGATCTAATACAATTACAGACACAGAGCGATCTGGTCAGAGGAACAGAGTAAGACAAATCTGCCCCTAGAACAAAGAGAGAGGAATCCTTTCAGACACAGGCCTGTTAGGCTACCTTAGCCTAGCACTTAACGTATAGACACTCCATTTTGTACCCTAATTCACAGATACACGAAAGCGTATATTTATCACTTAGATGAAATTTTCGTTAAAACTCTGTTTTCATAAAATCTTGTTACCTTTGAAAATTTCTGAATCAAATATACAACCAAGGCTTGGTTTAAAACATTTTGGATGACCAACTATCAATCAGACTGTGTATTTGAATATTTTTTGTGCTTTTGTCACGTTACGGTGAGTTAAATAAACTGTTTATATTAGTTTATTTTCTGCTTTATTTGTCTGGGATATGTTTAAATAATGGCGGAACATTTCATTGAAAAATATGTTAACCGACAAAAGACGCCGGAATAAATGAATAGGCGGAACGTCAAGTATATCCCACCTCTCCTTACCAGATCATTATGCCGACATTTTAAGCAGTGAACAGGCATCTTTGAACGTATGGTATGGTGTTTTCATTTTGCATAACTCCATCATACTTTCTCCTATCAATTGACAAAAAATGAATTTAGAAGTTGAAACGTAAACCCTTTACTAGAGATGTACAACCGTAGACCGATGTGAAGATCGCATTACCGACTAAAACCGGGGGCAGAGGTAGGGGAGGATGAGATTTCTCAAAGTAATCACTGTAATAATAAGTAAGGACCGATAGCTTGAAATATGCATACATTTATTTCTAATTTAATAGATTAGCCATATGGATCGCCTCCTGCACACCTGCACACCTGCACACCAAAGCTAGTTACAGACAACAACCTACTGGTATTGCGCCACATGAAGCTAACACATTTATATGTCTTTATTTGGCATAATTCGTGTTCAACAGACACCCAATATCTTCTGTAATTTCTATCATAACGTGCACACATTTGCCTTTTTTGACTGCGTTTCCTGCGAAATTGAATTGCACAGTAAAATGTTAAAACGGGATGTCCGTTTGGATATATTTTGTCTGTTAAAAGAATACATTTGTCAGGAAAGTGAAAATCTGTTGTACCAATTTGGCACATTAGCAATACGTTTTTGCGTTGTTCCATAAAAAACTGATTCAATATAATATATTTTACTACTGTTGGCAACCACAACCTGTGTATGAAGATAATGGTATTTCATATGGCCTGAATGAAATTCATGTTGGTTATCATTAGACCAATATAATTCATGGTTGGTGCCATCTATGGACAATGTCACTGCAACTGCTGCCAGTCAGTTTAATGTAGGAACGTTTCAAAAACATCGTACCGTTAATAATTAAACAACCGATAAAGGTTCCTCCTAGTACAACTGAAAGAAGCTTACTCAGTACATCAAGCAGAGGGTTCACCGGAGGTCGATCAGTTTGGTTTATGGTAGCCGACACATATCTCTGATAATTGGAAATGTCAGGTGGAGGTCTCATCTGAATTGACAATAATCTAAGTAGATAGCGCCTACGTTGAGGATCAATTATTTTCTAAAGAAATAATTTCAGTAAATACACTGAACAAATCGGATACTTTGGTACTACGCAAAAAAAAAAGAAAAACATGAGGATAACGTAAGAACAAAAGAGAGTGCTTATATGTGAAAAAGTGACATTCATACATGTACGACTTATACCAACTTGAAGTTAAGGTACAATTATATGACAGATGCAAATTATAGTACAGACGTCGGTCATTAGTCAAAACAATTGCCCGAAATCTGAAGGACCAAGTGCAAATAGTTCATACTATTGGGCACCAGGCAATTCAACAGGTGTTTTGTTATGTAATATCAGAAAAAATGTTCATACTTATTTTCTTCAACATTTAATTTTAGCCCTGCAAAATTTAGTGTTGAATAAAAACCTGTCCTATACAAAATGTAGCGCAAGCTTTGGAACAACGATGTTATACTATGTAAGAAGTCATGTAGTAGTTACAGCTATAGATGCTTTTATGCTGACGTTACTTGCCTGCACTCGCAAAGATCTTAACACAATTGTGATAATACAAGAGCTGCTTGCAAAAACAATTTTATATGCTGTTATCATATGCATGAAGCAATTTTATCTGCTTCTACCTAAGATCAACTGACGTATAAACAAGTTTCATCTAACGTCTACAAACAAGCATTCTGTAAAAATTAGCAGCAAAGCTATTTTTGTTCATTGAGCTGTAACCATTTTATGTGTGAAGATCACTTGGAACGTTAGACCAACGCGTTATTTATTAATTTAGCAAAATGACTTACCATTATCTAGGCCACAGTGACCTTGACCTTTTACCACCGACCCAAGGAAAAAGTGTTATTTTTTACGAAAGACAGTTATCCTGTTAAGTGTAACGATTGTTAGCAGTTTCTCCTTCACAGATCGCCTATACATACTGTCAGAATAAATGATAAGTCATACATTTTCACGACAATTTGCTCATGTCTACCTCAAGCTGATATTGTATACCAAGTTTTATTCGAAAAGGGTTGACACGGTATGATGAGTTGAGCACACATGCAGCTGTGACGATCAAATATGCAGACTGATTCAATTTCTATATTTTATTGCTCTCTGCTTAAAAGACACACAACATAGTACATTATGCATGCATTTTACCACACCAAAGGGGTCGGACTACGAGTTATTTCAATATCAGCAGACATACAGGATGGCAAACGGACAGTCATTTTGTTTTTGTGCGAATCGTATGTGCTAATGTCAAAGACACTATATGCTTCCCTAATCTACAACACCTGATACATAAAATTTACGAAATAAAGAAAGTAAAAAGATGACAAACGAAACTTAATGTTTAAGTTCAAATGGCCCAAATTGGTTATAATAAATTTGAGAAACTCCCCGGTTTTATTCGCTAATCCGTTGTCCATCTTCACATCGGTCTACGCGTGTACATCTCTATTAGTATTTTCTGGATAAACAGTACACAATTTACTTGTCTTACAATAACATCTTCTTCAAAGGAACACTGCGCTGTTATAAATTTAGTCCACGTATTTTTGACCATCATCTAAACATTAAGATTGGATAATGATTTTGTGGTCAGGGAATGGAAGTTTTATCCCCTTGATGTAACTTACATTATTTAGGCGGTTTCCCCCAAATATATATAATGGACCTCTGATTGATCCCTCTATGGAAGGAGGAATATTTTGTATATAAGTATATATAACCGATTAATAATCTCTCAACCAGTCAATACTTTAATTTATTGATTTAAAGCACATGTTTGTAAGAAGAATAATTAGGACAGTCCAGCTTTTAAGAAGGAGACACCAAACGGTATAGTTGATAAAATATTTTTTCACTCTTCTCAGAATGAAGATTTGGCACTTTGTTACGTTTTATAATGTGGAATAGTTCCTTTATAGTTTATGACAAAAACTCCATAAACATCGTTATGGTAATTTGTTTTGTAACGGATGGTCTGCACACGTGTATAACATTTCAGTAAACTTTGTCCGTTTTTTAGCTCAACTGAGCCAAAGGATCATGGTGAGCTTTTGTGACCGCTCAATGTCCGTCGTGCGTCGTGTTTCCGTCAACTTTTTCTAAAGAAATCGTCTTCTTGAAAACCACTAAGCAGAATTACAACACACTTCACAGGAATGATCATTGGGTGGTTCCTAGTTTAACATAGACTTATATCGGGAAAAAATAGAAATCTCCTTGTCTGAAAGTTCAAATCTTAGGCCCTTGATATTTGGTATGTATCATTGCCTAGTGGACCTCTGACTGGATTGTTCAAATTATGCCCCTGTGGCGAAAAGAGGCCCGGCCATGGTGGCCACTTGTTATATGAGTTACATAGAAAAAAAAACTTCAAAAATTATCAGATCATATTTCCTAGACTGTTTAATTATATTTACCTGGTGTACCCAAGTGATTACATGTCACCTTACTTTGACCTGGACCTACTGACCTACTTTCTTATTGTTTTTTGTTTGTTTGTTTGTTTTGATATACAGTCTTGAAATTTGAATGACATGTACAGTTTTGCATACCGATCTTCAAACTGGCATTCAATTACCATAAGTGTGACCTACTGACCTACTTTCTAATATTTCAACATCAGTTTGCCATTTGAAACATGTGGCCCATATTACTCAGGTGAGCGATTTAGGGTCATCTTGATCCTCTTGTTTAAATATATTGTTAGACAATATTAGAACTATACCAGCATTGCTATCTTGGATGAGAGGTAAAATGTTGCATTATGTTCATGCTTAATCTTTAGTCTTTATTTTTGTATGTAGAAAAGTATGACTATCCTTCGACCAATGCACCGTGTTCACCATTTTCAAAACAAACAAAATAACAAAACAAAAAAGATGTCGACTCACCTATAACATGGAGAACTTCAATCTTTTGCACTGTCAACATTCCCGAATTGATGTCCTTGCTCTTCACTTTTCTTCCGTCTGCATCGTTTGTATTATAAACATTTCCTATATCAAACACACCATTTAATTGGAAAAAGTTTCCTTTTTGTTTTGATTCAGGTTTAGAATCTTTCTTGAAAACTTGGAGATCGTAATTCTTCATAAATGAGTTTGCCCCGAAGGTTGGACCAAAGTTTGCATCACATGTAATGGCTAAGTCAGTTTTATTGTCCTTTACAGGAAAAAACTTGCATACGGCCCCTTCGTTATCGTTCATGTAAAATAGAAAGGCCTCTGTATCTTTCCTAGTATCATGTTTGGAAGAACTCCATTCAACGCCTGTGTAGCCGCCAAATATAGTGTTGTGTTTTCCGTGTAAAATTGTCAATGTTGGCTTTTTTGAATCGCATTTAAGATGAAACTTTTCTACATCAGGGGCGACATTAGAGTCTATGGATGCGCAATAAAGCAACTTAAAAGATTTATTGTTTTTGCCATTACTTATCCTGGCTCCTACTGCTCTAAGCACATTTTTACTCGGTTCGACTCTGGGATTATCACCTTCCATATTTGCCTCAAGGTTCTATCCCGATTACTTTAGCAGCAGAATATTGCCACTAGTGTTGTTTTCTATATGCTTTGGTTGAAGCTGAAATTGAATTAATTAATTTCTATAAGTTGATTTATTTGAAAAGCAAACGTCAAAATCTTTTGATTATATTACCTTCTGAATGTCCGCTTTTATCATTTATGGCAACAACATTGTGCATGTATACTGTAGTAATATCATATATATATATATATATATATATATATATATATATATATATATATATATATATATCAGATCACTTGATGGGATATATATGGGAACGTCAACTGTTCTGAATTTAACTGTCTCCCTTTATGCAAACTATCCCGATAGATTTAGTGTATTCTCGAGATTCAGTTAACTTACAGAGAGAGAAAATATAGCTTCTTTCGTCCGAATTAGTTAGAAATACTTAAATTTCACTGCTGATGTGTGAGACATGCAAACAAAAATTTGATTATATATGCAAATGTTGAACCATTACGAATGTGTTGTTCAGTGCGGATGTGTATATAAATCAGCATCAAAACTGATCTTTTTTCATATGTTTTAAAAAACTCCACCAATCAGGTCTATCAAATATGAAATATTTTACATTTCTTACAAAATTTCTTATAGAATGTTCATTAAGCCATTTATTATAGAATACTGTTTTGAAAAACACGAAAAACAAAATTTTGCAGCATATTTTGTCACTGAGGAAATGTGTACCACTCAATTTAACGTATCTTACGCCTTACTTTCTAAGTGTTTATTTCTCATATTCTGGTACAAAATCCAGGGCCTGTTTGGGCCCACTGACTTCAGGTGTTGATTGTTGAAAAATTGTTCAATCAAATAAAAACACTCAAACACCATTTGAAGATTGGTGTTTTTCAACATTTCTTCTGAATTTAACAGGTTAATGTAGAATCAATGATACATAACACATATTATCACAATATATATAATGCAAAACCTTATCGCCTTTGAACATTTTCTGTGGGTGCAGAGTTCATTCATGTGAGGAAAACATTCAGCTGGCATTACTGTAATAGCACATTCTCTAATCAGCCCAAGTGTGTATTTTTAGAATGACCTGATAAAACCCAGGTTTATGGTTTTAGGATTCGGACAAACATTGAGAGAGATATGTGTTATTTATATAGACTCAATGAATGTTATGTGATGGTTGAATATTGTTTTACACATTATTTTTTCTGTTTAAGAACTTAAATGGATTCAGACATGTCCTAGAACAAACTAAAAAAAACATAAAATGTGTTTTGAAACGAATATCACATTTATCAACGAGATTATTATATAGACATGTATCTTTTGTCATTCATTTACAACATGGCCCATCTTATCTGTGTTAATTTGATTAAGGTAATAAAAACTACTCATTTTAACAGGCCTCAATGCCTAATCTGAATTCAGTTAATTATTTTAAAAATATAATAGATACATTGGTCATAACGTTATTTCGTTGCTGTACTTAACATTTTCTATCTATCGATGTGAAATTATCGCTCCAAGATTATGGCTGTGCTGTGAACATTATTTCGAAATGTTAAAGGGTAATAATAAATTAACGAAACCATATTTAACAAGGGTGTATAATACTATATATAAATATTTGGCGGTCATTTGTAATTGTAATTTGAAACATAACTTAATTTATATTGAATACACATTCCAAATTGTACGATTTATTTCTTTTTCTGTAATGCGATTTCTACGGTGCGCTTCACTGAATGTACCTCGTAGAAGTGAGAAACACATCAAAACATTTATCTTTGTTATGCTCCCTAAACCCCTTCTGAACTTTAAGATTACAGTCCACAGTACGTTTCTTCAGCCTCGTAAACAGAAATGCGTAGCATTAATCTGGTTGGAAAGACTTGCACCAACTACATGTACATGCATACCAAGCAGTGCATTTGAAGAGTCTTGCTGGTGTACTTCTAAGTCTGTATTCGAGTTTATAGTGCAGTAGATTGCTCAGTGTAAAGCAATTTTTTAATCTATGAAATGAAATTTTGAGATTCTTTCAGAAAATGTTCAGCCGTATTTGCTTTTCTGAGTTTCCTTGCGGACAGTAGTGTATTCATCATCAGCTACTGTTTTCCACAATTGTCCAGTCTTTGTCAAATGTTCTATATTTTTCTATGACATTGTTAATTCACAAACCAACACAAAAATACGTTTCACTTTAATAATCTTCTTCAGTTGTATGAAACACTAAAATGACGTCGACGTTATATGGACGTCGACGTTTGGACGCGACAAATGGCTCATATTGTGCATAAATAATACGTCTTCGTATGTTTTATCACTAAACATCAATACACAATTCTTCAATGTAAATAGTCGTAGACGTTAACATTTAGATAATACGCATTAAATCATCATTAATCAACTTGATCAACTGATACCTGAACTTCCACAGAGATTCGGCCAGTGAATGATATTCCAAGAAATTGAAATAACAGTTAATCATTGAGGGTTCAAATCCAAACGTTCAAAAGGGAACAGAGATTTTTCTTAAAAAGCTTTTTCTTGAACATAACGATATTACTGTATGTATCAAGAAATGACAAAAATTATTATCAAGAGGCGGTTATGATTTTTGATTGTATTTTAGCTTTTGCAGCCTGTTTGAGAGTTACTCGAGGAATATACTTCTTATGTGTCATCAACTCCCCTCTTGTTTCACAGTGGATGTCATTTGAAACGAATCCTGAAGCCGTCCGACGGACGCTGAATGGTACCAAATAATAATAGCTACCATTTAGCACGTAGTTCCCTATTGAAATTAAACGCACACTTATCCTCACAGAGCTTTCGTCGCCGAAACCGTATCTAGTTTTTAATATTTCAAATCTTAATACACAGTTGATTTATTACTGTGTTCATTATACTATTTTGGGGTTATGTTTATCAAAGTTTAAATCTTTAAAACTGAACTACTTGAAACAACTAAAATGTGGATATTACTAAAGATGTTAAAACTGACATAATTTTTTAGGAGTGTATACGTATCTTCCACTTGATCTGATGGATCATAAATAACCACTTACGTGGATGCATGTTTAAAACTAAAGCAAGATTATACTACAAGCTACTAACTTTTTGCATTATTGAGTAATTTGAAGTACGTAAGATTTATAGGTAATATAAAATGACGACAGTTACAACTCACTGATAGAAATGAATACCCACTCGACGCTTTGGTACAAGGAAGTGGGGTTGAATCTCTCGACCTTCGTCTTGTATTTCATAATCTCATAATGGGGTAAATAGTTTACATGCTAGTTATATAAAACTTATTACAGAAGTTTAGCAGATATACACAAATTGAAGCTGTTTGAGCTTGACAAGCTTATTAATATTCTTTTGTTTTGATATAAAATTTCTTCCATCGAATAAGAAGGTCACTATGAAAGAGACAAGGATGCAATGATGTGTGACCTTTATATTAGATTTAGTTAACAGGGATATCGTCTTAAAAAGATAAACAATTGATGCTAATTTCAAAAAGTGTTTTTACAGATATTTAGAGGACAGGGAATGAAACTATCCGACCTTTTACCTCCAAGTTTGGCAACGACCTTAAACTTGGTGATCTGGGACACGTAGTCTTGCTGAAATAAACTACTGGTGTTAGTTTGAAGACAGTTCAATGAGACATTGACTTTGGAACTAGTAACCTAAGTTCTGTTTGTCAACCTGATAAGGTTAATGATTGATGCTAAGTGTTAGAATAATTTCTTTAATCAGTACAGAACATATGAAGCGGTCATGAAAAATTCATTTGTCATTCTGCTTCCTAGTGTGACCCTGACCTTTGATGGGATAAACAAGGAAAACGTAAGTGTTAAAGACCATGTAAGCGGTTTAGTTATTGCGTTAAACTGGTGACTTGTGTAACGTCGTCTTTGTAAGGTAGACACTTTGTGTTACCTGCATGAAAGTCATAACAACAGTTTTGAAGATGTGGAGTGAACACAAAATAAAGCTGTATGTTCTCCGAGTGTGGCCTCAGACTTTGGACAGAAACTTAGATTTGTCGCTGCTTTGCAAGGCGTCTTTCTGGTGAATAAAATAAGCTTAAGTTTTATGAAAACACCTTCAACACGCTTTTTAAAATGGGGCGGTAACGAAATAAAGCTTATTGACATTTAGTCCACAAATTTGACCTTGACAGTGTATTTCGTCATATTAAGAAAGTGAGCATTCATTTGTTTATTTCAAAAATCCCAAACATTTCTTAGATATGGCTCCGGAGAACCAAAACTTAACAGGTATGACTCCAATATGACTTCATGGCTTATAACATTCCGTGATGCTTTACACAAGAAGATTATACGATTTAACTTTGCAAATAGCAAATGAAACTTTGAAATATATTTTTAAAATTGCAATGTTCTAAAATAATTCAGCACCAAATACAAAATACACATGTACTTGTTTAACGTGGAAACATACAGAAGAACATTAGTGTCAGATGCTTTTCATTCATATACTTCAAATTTCGAGTTACTTTACTCGAGTTACTAATTCGAAATTTCGACTTACGTAAATAATAACTCGAAATGTGGGTTATAACGGACCAACCGACCCAAGCACAGACCGACTGCCAAGCTCACTCCAATAACCCCTCAACCGCCACCTCAACACTCCCCACCGCCCCCTCCACCCCCCCCCCCCCCCCCCCCCCCCCCCCCCCCCCCCCCCCCCCCCACCGAACCACCATCCCGCCAGATTCGACTTAATAAATAAAACGCACGTGGTACTAATGTTCTTCCGTGGAAATAGAACATTTTACAGTGAACAAAGATTGGAAACGTGAAAAAGAAAATGATTTACTAAATGCAACATACATGTAACACTCAAGTATAATCCGTCATTTTAAATTCTTCGTGACATTTAAATTCAGTTTCTACACATTTTTGATGGCTAAGGATTTGAAACTAAAACCTTCATTTTGTCAAAATTGCTAAAATGGTAATGCATGCAGATTATTAATAGAGTAATGCGAAGAAATGTTTTCTTGTTATACTTGCATAAGCTGTAAAACTCTGGGGGCGATATAAAGTCACCGTGACCTCTTATCTAAAACAGACAAGGAAATAATTTCCAGTTTAAAGAGTATTTTTCTTGTAAATATTTCAACATCGAGCATCAAGTTTATGAGAAAAAAAATGTTTTGAATAAAATCTTGTAAAAGTTCATCCATGCATCCATACCGTTGATGAATCAGGTAAAATGACTGAAAAAAGAGTATTTGTGTGAAACTATTTAGAAGCAAGAACAACAGGCTCTGACAAGAATATTTTATAGAATTTTCCACAATTAACCTAGATAAGGAACAATCCTCATATATTCTGGTGGTAGTACCTTAATTTGAACAAGTAATCAGGTCACATGAGCATCCAAACACGTTCATTCACGGTCCCTGTTTTCCAGCAATATTTTAATCAAACACTGACAAAACTGTCAATACCCCGTTAACATTTTCGGACCACTCCGCCATTTTGCTACTGTAGAGAGAAACCATGTAAATCCATTAATCGAACCATAGAAAAAAAAAGTCACATGTGTGAACTAGAGGCAATTCGATGCGACATAAGTTAGTTACAGTATTAGGTGATCAACAAGCAAACAGCAATTAAATGGCTAATCTATTTAGCTGAATTATGAAGTCTATATCATGCAACGAAGATTGCTTTATACACAATCATTGCTTACTTCATATTTTGTTTGAAGTATAGTTAACTCATTGAGACAAGTATAATGTGTTTTCGTTATAGCCTGAGTTGGAGAACTTTTCGTTTTAGGCATTATTTGTATGGCAAACTAATTTATGTGAATAGAGGATTTAACGTGCATTATAATTTACCAATTGTCTTTGTAGTTTTGTAACAATTTAGGTAGAGCTCTATAATTTATTCCAGTATCCTACTATTTGATTGTTTATTTTGTAATAACCTTGAGCATTTGAAATATAACAATAACATGCCGTCTGTGCTAACGGTGTTAAAAGGCCAGTCCCTTTAAGAAAATTATAATGCAATGTCAAGATGGTTGAGAAGTCAGCAACGTTACATTTTTAAGCCTAAGAGCTTTTGAATAGGTCCTTTGTCACGCATTTTAATTACTGTATTATTTTCAGATATATAAGATACATTTTTAAATGGCTCAATAGCTCCAAGTAACTAAATCATGTGCATTATATTTCAAAATACCTTAAACTACATTTAAAAATTGTCAGATCAAGTAGATTCCATTGTTATACTTTGTTTTAGATGTCGTTGAGATATATCAACAAGTTTCAAGTTTCAAGGTTCATTAAAGCAAATCGACAATACAATTGCCAACAATCGCGCTATGTTTTAAATACTTGTTTTATGGTCTAATATTGTTTGTACAATGTCTACCCAATGCTAATGTTAAAGCATTGTATAAAACTTCAGAAAATGAAATTTTGGGTTCATCAAGTCTAATATTTCGTCGCCTGAGTGGACGATGCTCTATCTACCATTTTTTTAACGTGGAGGAAATCGCTTCCAAAGTTTATCTCGTGTCAAGTTTCTTTTTTTTTTTGTCTGGGCGAAAACGATAATAAATATATCTACTTGTTCCGTGCGTTTAGTTTATTCTGACTATAACTGTTTTAATACTATTCATTTTAACTTTTCTGCAATTATACTTTTTTAATTTGGAGATAGAGCAAATTTGACAAAAGTAACAAAAATGTCAAAGGTATTAATTATTGCTCTACCAGGAGATTGGGCACTGTGAAATTACAAAATTGGACATAGCGCAAAATGATATTTGACCTCTTAAACAGTAATGACAGTCACTATACTCATTTTGAATTTTCAGGAGGATTGGTTTTGTTTTTACTTGGATTATCGTCAAATTGACACAAGTATAAACTTTCGAGCTTTTCTTGGTAGAAAAAGACCCTAGGTGCATTATTTTTGGCACTTGTGCACACCTGACTTTCATATGTCATATGCCAACTGGATTGCTTGCTTACATGAAATAATTCTACACACAAAGCGAGGTTTCGAACAGTGGTTTTATTTGCCAAATTCTTTAACATGCTGCCCAACACCAAAACATTTTGAACTTTAATTACACATTAACAGCATTAATTATTGTAAACGATGAACAACAAATCTTAAAGTCTTTTTAGTCATGTCTATTCTATTTCTCATTATGCTAAGTAAGTAAGTAAGTTTAATTTTAACATAGTACAAGCTTTATAACAATACCTAATACCATTGACTTTGCAACTTAATTTTCTCAGTTATTAATATTCTCTTTTACAAAAACAAACATTTTTATAACACTCTCAATTTTCTGCATGCAATTGTTCACTGCATCAAACTTTCTCAGTTATATCCATACTTTTAACAAATCACAACCAATGTTATATTCATGTCTATTTGGCTCACCTGAACTTTGTGAGCTTTTAGTATAAGTGGATGGTCCGGCGTCCATCGTCCTGTGTCAAAAATCTATGCCTTAAACATCGCGTCTAATACAGCAGGTCAGAATTATACCAAACTTGGTCAGTAGCTTTCTGGCAGAGACCTTTAAGTTTGTTCAAATGGTAACCTTGGTCCTACTTTGGGGCTGCCAGATTTAAAAGAAATAGAAAAACATTTAAAGAACTTCTTCTCATGAACCTATTGATGGACTTTCATCAAATATAGTCTCTAGCATCATTATAAGATCCTCACCTACTTTTGATCACATTGGGGCACTTGGCCCCTTTTAAGGACTAAAATTAGAAACGCTTTAAAACGAACTCTTCTCGTGAAACGCTACACTGATCCTCGTAGCATCATTATAAGGTCCTCTTCTAAATTTGTTCAAATGTAAGCACTTGGGCTTTTTTCAGAAAGATCTTTAAAAGACTTCTAAGGAAACGCTCAATGAATCTTTATCAAACTTGGTCTTAAATCATTTCAATTATTTCTTTTGTTGGGTTTAAAGTCTCACCAACACAATTTTAAGTCATATGGTGATTTTTCCAACTTTGTTGATGGAGGATGTCCCCACGTGTCCCTTCGTGTATTATTTCATCACGAGCAGGCACCTGGGTAGAACCATCGACCTTCCGTAAGCCAGCTGGATGACTTCCTAACATGAAAAATTCAACGGCCCTAGTGATGCTCTTATAACTATTATAAGGTCCACTTCCAATTTTATACATATGGAGGCACATGGTCAATTTAGGGGCCGCTAGAGCTGAAGTTAAAAATCAAAATCAAACATGATTATAGAATCATTAAAAGCGCCTCTCTCACTTTGTTCAAATGGGGACGAATGGTTCTTTTAGGGGTTACCAGAGCCAATGAAATTATAAATGCCTTTAAGTGATTCTTTATTATGAATCACTTGATGGATAATGATTAAACTTGATTTTTAACATCATTATAATGTTATTTGCTAACATTATTCAGTTGGTGGTACTTGGCACCTTTTAGGGGCTACTAGAGTTATGTCTCCGATCACACAGTGGTGTGGGAGACATATCGATTTACTCCTGTCTGTGTGTCTGTATGTCTGTAACAAAACTTGTCTGCACTCTAAGTCGAACATTTCTCATCCGATCTTCACCAAACTTGAACAAATGTGTTTGACTATAAGTCCTCGGCCGAGTTCGATAACTAGCCGAATCGGTCCAGGCACTTTTGAGTTATGACTCTTGAATTACTGATTGGATCTAGTCGTCTGGGCCGTGATTGGATCCACTCGTCTAGCCCATCTAGATATACAAGACAGTTGTGGGAGACATGCGCATTTCTCAAAAGTTCTTTAGTTAAAAAAAGATATACCTTTAAACAACTTCTTCTCATGAAGCACTTGATAGATCTTCATCAGTCTTGGTCAAGATATCAGTATAAGGTTATTTTTAACATTTCGATTGGGGGCACTTGGTCCCTGTTAGGGGCCACTTTGTCTACAAATAGAAATACCTTCTCATGAACAGCTTAATGGAATTTCATCAAACTTGGCCTGTTGGATCATTATAAGGCCCTCTCCTAACGTTATTCAAATGAAAGCAGTTTGATCCTTCCAGGGTGCAATAGGGCATACCTATCAGATCAATTTACAAAATTTGTCAGTTGTGGGCACTAACAATACTTGCTTCTCAGAAACATGTCTGCACATATCGTAGTTTTATATATTTATGGTGGTATTTCTTAAGATACAGCTTCAGTATGACAAAAATAAATTTTATCTGAAATACACATATCTACACTAGGACTGTTGCAAATCTTGCATGTATTTCCATGTCTATAGCTTTGACAAAAGCTATGTGTTTGTATAAAAAATAAAATGATAAAGTAGTCCTTATAAGCTATAAAAAGCTCAATCTCATCTTTGCAGGTTGTGTATATAGGAATTCAAAGTATATTTCTACGCATTATATTCTCCATATTTTGTTGTGATTACCTGCATGTAACTGCGCTTTATAATGGTTATAATAGAGTCAAATCAATTCTAAGAGGACATGGAGCAAAGTATTACGCAGGATCTTCCTTTATGACGTCACAAATTACGTTTTCTTGCTACAGAACAATAGGGCTCGGCGAGACAAACAAATTGATGTAAAAATCTATTTTATTTTAAAAAAAACGGAGATAGAGCACTATAAGAATCAGGCAACCACGATGGCGGAGCGTGAAGGGGGGGGGGGGGGGGGAGATACGTCGAATCTCGACCCCAACCCAACCAATGCATAACATCTGCGTACTATGAAAATTGCCCAAGCTACGCGCCTGTATATGGCCTAGGGATTTTTTTATTATTTTCTATCCTGTTCATGAGGTGTACGGATATAAAATATAAAAGATAATATTAGACCATTATCCGCGTTTCCCTAAAATATATAACTGTCACAGTACATGTCAGTGTGCACCTATGTCTTAATATGCTAATACATATCAACAAAAAATCAAAAATGCGAAAGGGGCGCGGATGAAAATGTAAATTAAGTCTTAAGAAAAATTAACAATTTTTAATTGAAACTGAATGCGCAAAAACATCAAAAGTACTACTTACATTAAGTGTGTGTTTCTGAATATATTCTCTTCCTGTATTCACACTTTGTATTCTAGCTCAAAGAATTTAATGCGCAGGTTTTGTTATACAATGAGATTTAAGAAAAAGAAAACGAATATCTGGATCAAGGTTAACGTGCTATTCGTTGTGTTTATTATGTCGTTGTTATTGACTGCGATACAGGTTGGTTTTGGTACGGACTTACTTTCACAAATATCAAGTAAGTTATGTTAAGTTTCTATTTTCCATATTCTAATTAAAAGCTTGTTAAAAATATCTAAATTCTTACTCTGACAATCAGAGTCTTGAATAATAAATGAATGCATATAAGTCATTACGAAGGAAAATGCAAATGAGTTGAAAACAACGAATGCCTTACCTTCTTTACAATGTAACACGGAGATATATAATTAAGAAATTGGTGCTATATATCGCATAACTATTTGGAAAGTTAATTTTGTTTATCAGACATTTTTTCTATTACGCCATTGGATACTGTACATGACGATTTGACAATAATTCTCGTTTTCGAATCATAGTAGTTAAATATGTACTGCGGGTTCAAATATATACATGTAAGGTTAGAAATTTAAGGATTGATTAATTAGTTTCATTGATCTGATACAAAAAAAAAAACGTTTGGTTTCAGAAATACTTATAAAACCAAGGAAAATAAGGTAATATTGTAATCAAGAACATATTTATCCCATTTCAGCAGGACTTTAACATTTTTCTAAAACATTCGCTGGATTACAGTGTACAATTACTTGAAATTAAATGGGATAAACATGTTTTACTTAAAGTTATAATACTGGCCAGATAAGATTACGTAGCGAAAGTAATAGGAAGGTCATTTTTCTACAGCAACGCATAAAACATCTGTTCACGAAGACATTGGCTGGATAAATTTACTTGTAAATTGATAGATTCCACCGATGGAGACGGATATAAAAAATGTTACTTTCGGTTTCAGTGACACAACCGCCATCATTCGGATACGTCCGTGAATACGCTAAAGGAAGTGGCTAATGGTACGGTCCCGTGTGAATAGTGTAATAAACCACAGGTGGCTATTCGTACGGCAGTTTTGTATTACATTGTACTATAGTCATTCAACTGATGTGTTTTCAACAGATTTTCTTACTTTTCTTTAGATTTCAGTCGCACATAAACAGGAAATGATTTCGAATATAGAAAAAGCCTAGTTTTATGTCTGCGTGCAATATTGTTGTCATCGTATGACACATATGCATTAAGTGTGAATAATAAAAATGTCATCTATAGACGTTCACATCATCGTTAGAATATCATGTAATATGCTTACATTTTCTTTCATATTTCGATTGATAAGACTGGAACTAATTATTGACAATAGTACGTCTTCTCTCTCTCCCTCTCTCCCTCTTTCTCTACTAAAAACTAGAGACGCTCCTAAATATCTGAGCGTCACACTAAGTAAATATCTGATCTGGTCAGAATATGTTGATAACATCACATCAAAAGCAAACATTTCACTTAGATTCATCAGAAGGGGGAAAAACAGAAATTGAAAAGAAACAGCTTACAATACAATGTCCGCCCACAGCTTAAACACTGCTCCTCTATAAAAATTAGACTAAAATTTACATGTCTTCACTTGGTACCGGCAGTGTTCCACAAGATTGGAGGACGGCTATCGTTGTCCCTGTATACATAAAAGGCCCACGAAGCAAAGCCAGCAATCACAAACCTCCGTTGGAAAATCATGACCGGGAATCACTTTCTCAAATTTGACTCTTCGGTGCGTTTCGCTAAATTAATCCTCCCGTAAAAATGTTTATCAAGGTGTCAAACCCAGCCTAATTATCACGGTAGGGAAACGGGCACCGGATATAGCCAAGAATGTGAAATTCTATACACGTTTGATTAAAGTACATAATAGGACTTTTACTTTTTTATGGTTTTTTTTTTATTTTATGGAGTTATTTGTCAAAAATCAAAGAGTTACAAATAACTTGATTCTAATCAATGTACGACTATAAGGGAAATGAGCCTCTTTTTCGATATAATGGCACAACTGAACGCTCAACTGAACGCTCACAATGTTTAGTAAGGTGGTAGTTTTTTCATAAATACAACAACAAATAGACAATGAAAGTAAAAACTGAAACAAGCGATTTCATTGTAATTACACAGTCCAAACATGTGTAAGTTGTCAATACGACATGTTTTATAGTTAATGAGTTATTGATACTTTTTGATGGTCTGAAGGTGTACTAGGCTATAAAAAGCGAATAAATTACTGCACAGGGGATAGCTTTTTATGTTGACTTATGATAATAAAGATGTATTTTGAACAATGTCACTTGTTAAAGAAAATCCGTGGCGTACTTTATTTCCGCGCAAAGTCAGAAAGATAAGGTTTCAACGTTGTCGGGAGATCGATGAGAGCGAACTATCCTAATTATTCTTTATTTGTACTGTCTAAGAACACTTTCGTATCTCATCTGTCTTTTCATCCGCTTATCAGTCTGTGAGTCCTTCCAGAAGTTGGCCATATTAAGTAGATATCGCATTCACAAATATTTGAGGTTCTTATGGTCTAAATGACTATCCTCAGTTTCTAATTTGGAATTTACAGTTCAATGTAAACATAGAATAGTTTACATATTTTCGCTTGACATAAAATTCAGTATAATTTTATTTCAAATCAGTGCAAGTATGGTTAAACAATATTACGTTCATATAGAATAGTTAACCAGTGTTTATTTACCAATTTAAACTTTCACAAGCATCGACACAATATTTGAATGGCAAATTCAGTTATAGTTTTGGCTACTCTAACTTAACTATTTTTTTTTCTAATGGTCGCGATCATTATTTATCATGTCATTACTATAACAACTGCCTGATAAAGCCTGTCTTGAGAAAAGCAACCTGACCTGAAAACACTTTACACTGTGTTAACCTATGATAAAGTCTAAGGACGCCAGATTGTATCTGTCTGGCATTTAAAAGTTAATACACTCTCTTACTGCACTAGAATAGTGTCTTTTAAATCCCAGTTATTAAAATAAAACCAGAAAAACAAAGGCTAACCTTGTGTTTTGTACCCGACACCTCTGTTCTGTTAAACATGAATGAATTATTGTAACTGGCTGTCAAGTGGTTGTTTTATCGGATGTTCAGTTGCACGACGGATAGCCATTCTCCCCAAGCAAACGGTAGATCTGACTTAAATGCACACTCCATAACGTCGCAAAAAAGATACTTTCACGTATTATCGTTTCCCAGATTATTTTATTCAATAACATTCAATTCTAGATGCAATATTCCTTTTTGTAAATGCAAAGAGCTAAAATTCTGAACAAACGCTTTACATAAGTCATTGTCCATTTCTAAGAGCGTTTTCTTTATAAAAACTGTGTGTGCTAATTGCAAACACGGTAGGCATATGCAATATATTAAGTAATAATAGTGACATGGTTTCACGAAATTCACGTACTTAATAAGAGAGCGTTTATAAAAATATTTTCGCAAATATGATTGTCTTTCAGCACTTACTCTCTGAAAACATAGAAGTCCGGTAAAACAGCAAAGTTATATCTACCCTTACGTTCTGCCCTTTATTTTGCATGAAGGTAGGATAAAAGTTGTTGATAATAACATAATAAATAGAATAACAGGTAACTGTCTTTTAAGAAAGGTGGTAGGTTTCTCAGACTCGGCTAGATATAGAAGCATCTCTCCTTCCAGGAACATGCCTAGCTTCGTCTGAGAAACCCTTTCTCAAAAGACAGTAACCTGTTATTCTCTGTATCAGAGATCAAAAACAGTATATAATCATCTCTAAAAATGGTTTTAAGCTTATTTATATAATTGGAAATAAATAATTTTCGATATATAATTATGTTCCACCGTTAGTTAAGTGTTTGTTAAGGTATTTTGTCTGAAATAACAAATATTGGGGAATCCAAAAGTGATGATTTTTAAAGTTATGCTATCTTGTAGTGTCTTGTGCGTTGACGATATAATTTGACGTATTTGTAGTAATTTCTAACACTAACTAGATTGAATTTGTTAGATTTTTAAAGCTACGCAAATGGAATGATTGTAAAGAAAGGTAAGTAAGCTGTTTCATGGGACCAAAGCCGCCCTCCTGGCCTGGTCGAACCAAAATTGAATGTAATCGCATTTGTATACATAATCAATCTTTGAAATTGATTTTGATATTTACGATATCAGCGTCTATTTGATTCTTGATTAATTATTATTTTGGCAATTAAGCCAAAATGTCTATTTAAGTCATCCCGCAGAAGAAATGTCAGCTTGTCGATGGAAATGGGGTCTTTCAAGTTTTGATCAAAACAAAACGTCTGACTCCTTAGACTTTATCATAGGTTAAGACAGTGTAAAGTGTTTTCATGTTAGGTTGCTTTTCTCAAGACAGGCTTTACCAGGAATTAAATATTTTTATGCTATATATGTTATTTCTTTGTTAATCATACTGGTACGACAGTATTTTGAAAATAAAGTCATTTGGTAGGTAATTGAACAATAATCGAATAACTGGTAACGAATATGACGTTAAAATTGTTGTCTTTGTCCTATTTGCTCCTCTGGCAAGTGGATAAAAGTTGTCCACGCTACCTCATGCAGCAGTTTCAACTGTCGCCACAATACCTATGAAATACAGGAAAGCTAAACGACAGAAAACGCTGCTGTGGGCAAATTCAGAAAAAGAAAACACTAGAAGTGTATCTCTAGGGAACGTATGGCCCACATACTGTGCCATCTTAAAACTTTTAACACACCAAATTTCTCCGCTATCGACTGTTTTGTGAAATTAAGAAAAGGCCATACTTCTAGAAAAGTCGCTATAGAAAAAAATATCTATGGTCATCTGCACATCAAGGTCTTTTACCTGTGAAACGTTCAAGCATATCCTTTCAATAGTGTTTGAGGAGTTGGACACATATTTTTTTTTGTCTATATTCTACAATAACAATTCGGGCTCGTATATAAAGCAGCATTGAAACTAATCTTACTGTGTTAGTGGACTTGCTGTGGCATGTGCGTGTTCGTTTGTACTGCTAGGCGCTTTGCCGTAATTGTTCTGGTATATTGTGTTGGTGATTCAGTTCGTATACATTCTCTCTACTTATTTTGACTTTTTACATACCTTTATTTGTTATTACATCAGAAGAAAAAATGTATGCACCACCAAATTATGACTTATTAATGATCACACAACTTGCAAGTCCGTAATTTCTTAAAGAAGTCAGCTCCCGTAAGTACCTTGATAAGGTCGTCAGGGAAATAACTATTTCAATATGGCGGCCGATTGACCGGTTCAATTCGATTTAATACATAGTATTAATCGGTTCCATAATTTTGAAATTGTCCTCCTCGTTTTAACACTGGTTTCAATCGTAGATTCGGCAGATACGTGTCAACAATGCAAGATCTTAACTCTGGTAGAAAAAAATGACGGGACATCTGTTTGTTTACTTATCACTTTCTAGGCTATATGCGGTGTGCGTTTCCCCATAGTGACCCCTTCACCTTCTTTAAGCCAAAATGGGAGATTCGTACGGAATTATTACTATTCTGTAGCCATCATTTATGAAACTTACAAGGTTTCATTTAGCCAAGTTCAAAGATAAATGTATGCCTGTCAGCATGGACCTGCCATAGAGGAAAAAAGTTAGATCTTCATGGACGAATTCATTTGCCCTCCGGAAATGAGCGCCAAACAAAAAAGGCAGTTTTCGGGATCTTTTTATAAACAAAGCGTTATGACATCTGGTCAAAATCTATCCGAATCACATTTGCTTTTTAGAGGTTTGTTGAATCTTACGAGATTACAAGATACATCTGGGGTTCCCAAAGTAACGTCGTTAAGTTATAACTTCAATTCTGAAATATTTTATTGTATCTAGTGAAAGAAAACATGTAGTGATTAATGGAATATCGTTTCTACATTACATGACGAAAACCAAATGATAAACATCCTAGCATAGTAGAGCATGGGACATAGGGCCAGTAAGACAGAAGAGCAACAAGGACAAGGGGGCTTTTATAGATCGCCGTCTGGCAGGGGGAAACAAAAGAAAAATATGGAATGTGGAAATACCCCAGCTGCAAGTATCGATAATCATCAAAACCGATTGCCTGGTCAGGTTCGTTGATCTATAGTATTTATCGTCACTAATTTTAATCAAAGCAAGAACGAAGGTAGTGAACATACGTTTTTAAATAACATAATTGGGCATTTTAGGTCATATCCTACACAACTACAACTGGAATGTTCTAAATTTTCTACCCATAAACAATATTTTATTTCCTACCTTATATGTTAAAATACTGTTCAGTAGCATTTCTATGTATACTTGCCGAAACTAGGAGTTGAAATACTTTGCAATTTTGTGTTATGTCATGATTCCAAAATTAAACAGACCTTAGAATGCATCCAATTTCAGAAGTAAGTCGTTCATTCTATTATTCTGTATCGCACATACAAGTTTCGACGGAATAATGGCTTAGTAACAAAATGAAAAGACATTCGAAGGTAGAATTGACTTCCATTTTCAGAACAGGATTTCTCGAATGCAAATCTTATAAAATTTCAAGTTGTTATATTCTAAAGAAGTAAAAAGCGGTTTGAGACTATGTTGTGTCTTTATATGTTTGGAAACATTCTACTCTTTATTGTTTATTTAACATAATGGGGACAACACTTATTTTGATATTAAAGGACGAAGATTCTAAACAAGTGCGAAATCAAACTCTTCAAGAAACTGTGACTGGCCATCAGCAAAATGCACCTCGGAAAGGTAAAGAATTGGAAAGTGCTAAAGATCAGGAGGAGGTGATTCAGAAAGGCATAAATTCTAAACAATCAGCAGAGCTTCTACAAAATTTACAGGTTAGATTATTACAAACAAATAATGTGGTTTAAAAGAACCTTAACAAATAATTATGAATCAACACTTTCTTTCATATATGTTCGATAAAATCAAATGTAGGTCAAATAAATATACAGCCTTGTATTATTTCACACATTGAAACAAAATGGAAAACAAATATGTAAATACGTTGTATGTGATATAAATCGTTATTTAGTTATTTTCTTTCGTCTATGAAATTAACGCTTGTGTAGAAAACGCGTTCAAACTCAATACATAATACACGTTCCCATATGTCTTATACATAAATGTATACTATTGGAGGGATTCTGAACCATGTTTCATTGACTAAATTGGAAAGTCTGTTATTTCCTGTTTAGCAGTTAATAGGCCGCAACGGCATGTTCTTCTGTTTAATATTACGAGGCATAAATGTTTCAAAGAAAACAAAATCGATATACTTGTAGTCTGTTATGAGCAAGTTCAGTCCCAAAGTTCAAAACTCAAATTTACACTTGGAGGACAAGTTCAACTGGATATTTTAATGTCCACTACCTACCTCAGTCACACATCAAGAGCTTTTAATCTCACTTGCACAAATGTTTTCCATAATAAAACAATGTATCATGTGCAGCTTCAAGAGCACAGTTGACGATGAAAGTTTAGTATGATATTTACAGGGGCTATTTCGTGTGAAGTTTTTGTCCTGTCTTCTCTATAACTGAGCAATCCGTCAAAAATTGATATTACAAAAACTGCTCCTTATAATAAGATAATGTATCATAAAAGAAATTCCAAACAACTTACGCAAAATTCCAGGTCACACTTAGAGGTAAAAAATTAACAGTGTCAGATTTATGTGTGCTCAATAACTCTACTGTCTGCCAAGGGATTTCAAAATTACTTTGGATAAGACTTCCTTTAAATAGTTAATTTGCCATTTGCAGCCCCCAATACCACTAACTTAAAGGTCAGTCTATTTAGTGCCCTCCTGATATCTCACCAAGCAATTAAGTGATTTTGATAGTAATTGACACAAATGCTCCTTTAGTGTGACGATGAGTCAAGTGCATGATCCATACGGCTAGCCTTAAGGTCAATATTACATTAATAAAGGGGATAAATTAATATCTTTAAAAAATAGTACTGATAGATGTTTATCTGTCATTAACGACTGTTTATTTTTCATGCATGCAATTCGAACTCTAACATTTTGCATTATAACTTTCTATATATATAACATAATTCTGTAAAGCATCATCATTGAATTATGCATTAGTTAGAAACATAAGGTCCCTTCTGGTAGGGGCATTTGTATTGCATGGTAATACTTCATTCAAAGACATTTAGTCATCATATTTTTTCTAAGGATGGGCTATTTTAAAAAAGGACTGTTTTCAGAATATATCCAGATTTGAATTCATCAGGATAGAATATGTTTTGTTTCTTTTCCAGAAGAGCTTACAGATGCATTGTGAAGGTTTATTGTTTTTTATAAAAGCGTCAACAGCACAGAAAGGTATATTTTCACAGGCTTGTTTTCCACAACAATATATCTAGAACAGTAAACCAATTACTCCTTGTTTTGACTTGTGGATTAATAGGGATAAGTGTATGTTCTTAGACGTTTAGGCATCATGGATGTCATACGAGTATCTATTTGTAGGCAATTATGTCATTGTTGCAAACTATGCGAATCTAAACTTCTTAATTCAGTATTTTCAAGCTATAGACCAGTTTGTTCAAATCTATATTTAGCAATTATGAATGATTTTCCATGCCTTGAGGGCAAATAACTTTTTGGAAAAGTCACCGAAGCATCCAATATGATTTTGCAGAGTTATCTCCAGTTTTTTATCAGTTGACAACACTTCCATTGAATTGTCTAAAACATCAATGTTTCTTTTTGATGTAACGAAAAGCGTTGTTTTGTCGAAATCATACATTAAATTTGTGTCTTATGTGAATAAAGCCTAATTTGACTAGTTCCTACCGCACGTACATATATCAATGAATCCTGATCACATGATGATATTTCAAAACATAACGACTATTTTCCGGACACTTCTAACATGGCGACGTACACAGAAACTGCAAAAGTAAATTCGTTAAATTGGTTAAGTAATGGCAGAACCAAAACATATGTAAAGTGTTCCGTCCCTTGAGGAACATTCGACGGAGAAAAATATATAGTAGGTTATAGAGTGGGCGTTGTTGTAATGATAAACGTATCCGCCCATATGCTTTTGAAAAAAAAAATAAAGAAATTATCATTAAAGGAAAATATTCTATAGTGTATTGAATTTTTCACTGTCAGTATCAATTTAAAATTGTGTTTTTCTTCTTTATAGGCAAAATACAAATAATATCAGAAACAGATGGATTTAAATGCATTTGAAGAGTAGACATTTTTAGAAAGATACCAACATGGGCTTGATGGACACATAAATTATGATAATTAAACTTGAGTGATTAACAGTTTAAATAGTAAATAGAAACATGAATAATGCGTTTATCATGCGTACGGTCATTCAGTTTCATATTTGAAATTTGACCGTAAACCATAAAACCCAATTTAATTTAGCAATAATCCCCCCCCCCCCTCACCCCGTAAGTACTGCGTGTGTACAACAAGCAGCAACATCAACTCTAGATGTAAACTATAGCCCGCCATACTCGTCTGAACTTGTCCGGACATCGCCGATGTTGTTCAAAGGAGGTATTACCATAATATGTTGCTCTGGTACATCAATTTAGTGCCATTTGTCGCTTTTGGAAGCAACCGTTCTTGGAAAGTAAAATTTCATTGAACTTGCTTCGGAAGAGTTTACCTCTGAAGGGAGAAAAGATAACGAAATATATACAATGCATGTAACGGTGCAGTAGGCAATAGAGGGGTTATCATTCTGCGACACACAAAAACGGTAACTAATATCTTTATGTGACAAGGCAAATTAAAAAATAATGACATCTGATAAGGACATGCTGTGTTGCCTGGTTAACCGTTGAGAAGGTTACTAGCTCAGTTAATTACAAAACAAGTGTACAGTATCATGCTGTTATGTGTTACAACCTGTTTTTACTTCACAACAGCGGGTGTTAAGTGCTGTGTGGCGGCCGCAAAACGTTGCCCAGACTTCATCTCAATGTTGTTATATTTTCTGGTCCTTCGGGATCATTTATTTTAAGTTATTTAGATTTGAAAATTGAATATTGCTTCAGCCGGTGATAGGGGGCGTGGTAAGTGTTGCATTTTACATTACTGCTCATGATGGGACTTAATAAAACCGAGTCTGCAATTTTCACTGTTTGCCTTATTCTCAGTGCTTCCGAGGGATATATATTCCAGATTATATTTACAAAAACGGCCAACAATAAGAAAAAGAATACACATATAATAAATCATCATTTCCCATTTCGTCCCTACCAGGAAGTCCATTTTCGTTGTGTCTGTAATACCAAATTCATCAGCGATCTGAGAAACTAATAATTTCTGTTAAATTACAACAAATCAGCAGTTTTCATATCTGCCTGATGAAATTCTGTATTGAATATGTGGCCATCAGATGTATTCTTATTTGAAAAAAAATAAAAAGCTGCATAAAGTACCCGCATGACATTTTAGACCATTCTAATGTGTGTTTTAATTGAAGTGTTTCTTTGTTTCTTCACTGAGAACATAAAAAATACTTAACGTTGTTAATATACGCCAGCTTTGTCCAGTGTGACTTTTCAGCAGAATTCTTGTTCTTATATATCTCCGTGTTTTATACAACATAGCTTGATAACATAACATACGGCATCTTTCAGAGTACACTACACTTTAATGTATTTTTTCTAAAATGATTACCACCACTTCCGTTACAACACCATTTATTACCCGACTCTTGGGTCCTCCAGACCCATAATTCAAAAATGTTTAGCGCAGCGTGAACTATGAAACTGCAAGTAAAAATAATTCTTGAAGTAAAAGTGTATGATAATCATAGGATAAAGTCCGGTTGTATCTTAAGATATAGGTCCATGTTTCGGAAAAAAAGTTCGAACGTTATCAAATCATAGAAAGAAAGCATTGTTTTACATGAAAATATAAGAGCATATAAAACATTTATATTATTGTACAAAACCATTGTCAATTTTTTTTATATATGTATTGAATTCCGGAAAGGGGCTACATGAAGGGGCCACACTTCTGGACAGTCCAGCGTCTTTAAAAACTCATCATTTTTAAAAAGCTGTTACATGACTTCGTTTTGATGCATTTGTAACATCGTGCGAGTGTTTAAACTTTACATAACTAGGTAAAACATCGTTTTTACAATTGTTTATATTTATTTATTTACAAATGGCATTCTTATTTAAAGGGGGACAGCTCATTTAGAATATTTTAAATATCCAACTCCATGGGACAGAACGTATTGGGCAGATAAGTTATGTGTCAAGATGCCGTAAAGCTGTTGTTTTGTGATATACTGCTAAACCTTAATATGACATAGTTATTGCAAATTATAAATTATGTCAACTTAACCCTTAAAAGTAATAAATGTCAAACGGGTCTTCAGATATATCATCCGTTTTGGTCAAGGTCATATCTAAATAGGTATTAGTATAAAGTTTTAGTATGTGCAGTGTTCATTGCTCATCCTAGTCAGTGTCAAAGTCAGCTTAGATTACGAATATCCTAAAACTTTTCTTTGATCCGGGCAGTGACGTTCTTATCATTTTTCAGATTTCATTTTTAACTCAACGATTTTCCCAACAGTATCATGTGCAGTGTAAATAATCAGGTAATAAAATTAGACTGAATATCGATTTGGCCATATTTTGTTACTACAGTCAAATCTATGTTAAAGACCTTCTCTGATCAAAGATATCTGGCTGTAAAGACCACATGTTTTATTTCCCATCTTAACATTTACCGTGTATTTTAATATGCGATTAAAGACCACCTTCCAAAAAAGACCACATTTTGGCCCGCCCAAAGGTGGTCCTTTTAGACAGGTTTGACTGTAGTATGATCCAGGTTTTATTTCCTATAAACTAGAAAATGATAAAAGACGCTGTAGTCTGAGGTCAAGAGTTATTAAGAAAAATATGAAACTATATCCTTATTCGTTTGTTCAATTAACTATATAAATTAATTTATTGTTGTCAGTCTTTTGAGTCCTTCTTCCATGCTTGTATTTTCAGGAGCATCTAAAGATGTTGCTTTGAAAGATAACACGAATGAAATGATAAATAAGGTATTTGATATCCCGCAATAACACTTTTTTCAGTTTTCATGTTTAAAAATAAGGTGGGATTAGTAAGGGTGTTTTTGTCGCTTTGGCTTTTGTCTAAATCCTGTCAGTTAACACATTTTCCTCTTTTTGTTCTGTTTGTTAAGTCATTACAGAAATCGTCTTGCCTATTTCGATTTATTTTATTGTTTCCCTTGTTTTAATTATCTAATTATAAGGCTGATTAGTTCTCAACGAATATCAAAGCAACCTTAAGAAAATGTGTTCTTCAGCTCACTATGTGTTTTTTATCAGACTTCATCTACTTTCAGCATGTGCTTCAGGCAAAACCTGACAAGCTTTGGACTTCATTTAATCAGATTTGTTGTAACATACAAGCTATCTTTGAGCACTATGGTATCAACTCTAGTGATTTGAATATGCAACAGCTCTTGCAGATGGTGGGAAAGTATAAACATGAAGACAAAGGTAAATTTATTATCTTTATCCAACATATGGATATTGATTTAGAGCTTTTATGTCTAAGGTTTTAACAGAAACAATACCCACTTGTTCTATTCGAAAGTTATTAAGCTTCTAATTCAAGTTTAATTTGTACCCAGTTCTATACTTTGAACACTTTCCTGGCTTCACATATTGTGCTAATTTTGATTATTAACAGTTCTATACTATAGTACAATTCTTGTTCGGAGAATTCCTCAGCAACTGTCATAGAAAACATCATAGAAATCTTTACTGTCTAGAGGAGATGCGCATATTTTCTTCGTGTGAGACAATTTTTCACCAAGTTATTGCCGTTTAATTACTCAACAGTAGTATACTATAGTACAATACCGGAGTATTTCTCGGCAACCGCGTGTGCAGTGGATGGAATTAAGTTAAACTTCAAAGGAGGCGTAACAGAAATGCGCTTAGTTTCAATGTGTGTGTGTGTGCGTGTGCGTGTGCGTGTGTGTGTGTGTGTGTTATTTTTTTTTTACGGTCGAATGATTTTGTGATTAGTTATCACCCTTTGATGATTCAACATTATTATTATACTACAATACAATTCTTGTCCGGAGTATTCATTAGCAACAATTCGTTAGAATTGAACAAAACTTCATGGCTGGAATTCACCGAAACGCCATTGAATGGTTCACTTGCAGGGGTAGATGTGCATGTCGACTTCATGGTCTTGTCAGATGATTTTACACTTACTTTTTGCACTTTAAGTATTCAACACTATACTCTAGTTCCATTCCTATTCCGGTAGTTCCCAGCAGACAACGGCTGGAATTCATCAAAACTTTGCAGAAAATTTCATTCTCAAAGAGATGTGCATATTAGCTTCATGTTCTGGACGAAAGATTTTTCAATGAGTCATTGCCCTTCAATTATTCGACATTAAACTGTGGAACCATTTCTTATCCGGAGTTTTCCTCAACATACACTGGCTAGAATTCATCGAAACTTCACTCCCAAGAAGAGATATGCATATTATTTTCGTGATCGTATCGAATGAGCTATTGCCCTATTATTTTTCTAAAGTGCAATCCTAGTCAGGAGTATTTCCCAACAAGAAAAAAAGCTTTAATTCAGCAAATATTCAATGAATCGGATGCCTCACTGAAAAAAGAGTGCATATTTTTTTCATATTCCGTTGAAATGTTTTTAAAGCGATATTGCCCTTTGATTATTCAACATATTTTTGCCCATTCTGTAAAATCTCCTTTTGTTCTTTTAATATGCAAGAAACATATTTCGGGGAGCATCCATCGGTTTTACCGATATTTATTGTTCTTGTATGGGCTTATATGGTACATTAGTATAAAGAGTAGAAAAAAAATATATATAGTCGAATATTTATAGTGTTTGTTTAATAGCGATAGTATAATCGGATTTTACAGCTAGTAACATTTACAAGGTATCCGAATTGTAACTTTTCAAAACGAAAATTGTATGGTTCATTATTGCTGGTTTGTTTTCTGCTTTATTTAGTATAAACAAGCAATTGTTACCCTTACGATGCATTATGTGATGTAATGATAATATTACCTGAAGTCTACAACAAAAGTACTCATCCGAGCTAAGAATTAAATGTACCATTATATGTTATAAGGATCATTTCTGTTGATTTTTATATGTTAGAGACTTGGACTCAGTTTTGTTATATTTGTAGTTCTTTTGGAGGACGTTCATTTTACTGTAATAACGTTCTGCGTAAGCCGGTGCTTCCGGACGTAAGAGTTGTTGCAAATTTCATTACATATCGTGAACAGACTTAGTCAAACTTTTCAAAGACTTTATTCATTATATTTGAGTACCGTGTGGAGCATCCCTATAATTTGACTCAGCGTTTGATATTTTTTCTGGTCCTTAGGATCATGGAGAAGATTAATTTTTACTTTAGAAGAGTTCTGCTTTAGCTATTGTAAGGGGCGTAAATTGTGTTTCACATTCCGTCGCCTCTTATAAACAGACTCAATCAAACTGACTTCGCTATTACGTTGCTTGGATGCTTTCTATGCTTCCAAAGGATCTTTTTACAGATTTTTTAACCATCACAATAGCGGTTTTAAGTCTCATGTCTTGTTGCTGCAGTAAAAAACCACCCCTTACTTGAACCATTTGTTTTTCTACTAGTATTTTATTGTCCTTGGGAGCATGGAGAAGATACATCTTTGTTTTAATGGACTTCCGCTTAAGCTGATGCTAGCGGACGTGAGAGGTGTTGCGTATTCTATTACTATCTTCTATTTCCTGGACAGCCTCGATAAAATCTGTTATAAAGTTGTTTGGTTGCGCTCTATGCTTACGAAGGGTCTTTTCACATATTTTTATAGCTATTATAACAGCGATCATTAAGTGTCTTGTGCCAGCTATAAAAAGTCTCCCCGTACTTGCACTCAATGTTGTTATATATTTTCTGGTCATTTTGGATCATGGAGAACATTAATGTTTACTGAAATAGAATTCTGCCTAAGCCAGAGTTAGTGGGCATGTGAGTTGTTGCACATTCCATTACCTCTCATGAATAGACCACTTAAACCAAGTTTGCTATTATGTTTCCTTGTTGCGTTCTTTGATTTCAAAGGATATGTTCACAGCTTTATATATCATGTTATATAGACGAAGCATAATGCAACCTGGCAATAATGCCTTTTAACGTTAATGTTTTAATGTCTTTGACATTTTTCACAGTGCAAATACAAGTTATGCGTGATAAAAGTGGAGACATAGCAGGAAATGTAGAAAACGAACTGACAGTCAGACTTGAGAGCCGAATGGGCGTTAAATTCAAGACATGTAGAAATGAATCTGAGATAGAGCCCACAAAACCGTTACTCGTATTGTGTGTTGCCGGAACCAGGATAGGATCAGATGCTACTTATTCTATTCAAGATATAGCAAGAGAATGTATGACTTTAATTGTTTTGCTAAACTATATATATTTTTTATAACATATTGTTAGCGTCAGCGATCACTCTACATATCAGAAAAGTAATTTTAGCGTTGCAGCTACTGACTGAATATGCTGAATATTTTTGTCAAGACACAATGAATAACGGCCAGAAAGGCATATACATGTACCTGCAAATATCTATTCTTGGGTTTTATACATTATTGGGCGTAGTTTTAGTTTACACACTATTTTAAATGTTTATATTTTGGTCTTCATTGCTGCATCGGAAAATACATTTACAAAGATTGTTTACTTTTTACGATATTTATCATTTTAGACTATAAAATACCTTTAAACCCAAGTTATTAAAATTTAGCATGTCAAGTTTGATATTTCTTCACTACTATTTAAAATCACGCTTTTTAGACTACAGAAACACAGCATTGTTGATAATCCACAACAAAGAGGAGCATTCCCTGCCGGTTAAATCCAGTTCGGATGTTCTAACCGATCAGAAATTTGAAGACTTAGGAGGCATATTTGACTTCGGTTACTCGAAAGATATGGGCATATATGGGTGCAAAATGAATAACAGAAGCTTTGATGACCTTACTTTGTTTATTACACGACACGCTGCTGAGAAAGGTTAATACATTCAAGGATTACACATGTCAGAACAGTGTGTAATCTATCTAAGGATTCATGATTCAAACAGACTAAATTATTTGAAGTATAAAGGATAAAGCTTTATCATAGGAAGAACGCTAAGTGCGTACACTCATACTAACAATGCTTTATCACAGAAATTCATAACAAACCATTGGTATTAGAGATGTACACAGTCACGTAGATCGATGTGAACATGGACATCGGATTAGCTACCAAAACCGGGGAGTTTCTCAAAGTAATCACCGTAATAAATAAGTAAGAATCGATAACTAAATAATGTATATATTTATTCTTAATTTAAAATATAAGCCATATGGATCTCCTCCTGCACACAGAAGCTGCACATTTCTTCACAGTAACTGGTATTGCGCCACACGGAGCTTACACATTTATGTCTTTATTTGGCCTAATGCATGTTCAACAGACACTTTATATCTTCTGTGATTTCTGTTATATCGTTCACACATTTGCCTTTTTTGACTGCGTTTCCTGCGTAACTGAATTACTCAGTAAGGTGTTACAACGGGATGTCCGTTTGGATATATTTTGTCAGTTTACAGAATATAGAAGTATCAAAGTGCAAATCAGCTGTACCATTTTGGCACATTAGCCTATACGCTTTTGCGTTAATCTGCTGACCAAGAAAACCTGATTCAATGTAATATATTGTACCACTGGTAGCAACCACAACCTTTGTATGAAGACAGCGATAATTTCTATGCCCTGATAAAATTCGTGAAGGTTATCATTAGGCCTATATAATTCATGGCTGGTGAAATCTATGGCTCCAACAACCACTTGTAGCTTATGCCAACGCCCCCGTAACTGCTACCAGTTCTAAATACTTGGCAAGATTTGTTCAGTGTATTTATGGAAATCTATTTTTTTTAGAAAATAAATGATTTTTTGTTTGTTTTGTTTTGGGTTTAACGCCGTTTCTCAACAATATTTCAGTCATGTAACGGCAGGCAGTTAACCTAACTAGTGTTCCTGGATTCTGTACCAGTACTAACCTGTTCTCCGCAAATAACTGCCAACTTCCCCACATGAATTATCAGAGGTGGAGGACGAATGATTTCTGACACAATGTATTTTATCAAATCATCACGGAGAACATATGCCCCGCCCGGGGATCGAACTCGCGACCCCAAGATCCGTAGACCAACGCTCTCCCTACTGAGCTAAGTGGAAGTACAAATCTGATATTTGGGTACTACGCAAAAAACAACAACAAAAAAACATGAGGATAACGTAAGAACAAAAGACTGCTAATATGTGAAAAAGCGACATTCATACATGTACGATATATACCAAGTTAAGGTACAATTATAAAGAAGTGTAGCAATCTGTTGTACGCGGTGCGACAAACGCAAGCTAGTAAACCCGTCGGTCAAACCTATTGCCCGAAGTCTGAAGAACCGAGGGCAAATACTTCATACTGTTGACCACCAGGCCAATCAAAAGGTATTTTATTATGTAATATCAGAAATAAATTTTCATACTTATTTTCATTAAGATTTAATCTTAGCCATGCAAAATGTAGAGTTGAGTATAAAGCTGTCATATAGTGCAAGCTATGGATCAACGATGTAATACTGTGTAAGAAGTCATGTTATAGTCACAGCTATAGTTGCTTTTATGCTGACATGACCTGCCTGCACGCGAAAAGATCTTAACACGATGGTGATTTTACAAGAGCAGTTTGCAAAAGCAATTATTATGTGCTGTAAACATATGCATAAAGCTGTTACCTTTGATCAAATGACCTAAAACAGGCTACAGACAAGCATTCTGTAGAATAGCAACCAAACAATTTTTGTTCATTGAGCTGTAACCGCTTTATGGGGACTTTAGACCAACGCGTTGTTTAAGAATTTGGCAAAAAGACTTATCAGTATCTAGGCCACAGTGACCTTTTACCACCGACCCCACGGGAAAAGTGTCATTTATTTACCACAGACAATTATCCTATGAAATGTAAGATTGTAAGCGGTTTCTCCTTCATATATCGCCTATACATAACTTCAGAACAAATAATAAGTCATAAAATTTCAGGACATATTGCTTATGTCTACCTTAAGGATGTACGAGCGAATTTTTTTCTAACGTTAAGAAATTTTTCATACCCTGTGAGCTTGAAGAACATTAGTTTCTAAGACAAACAAGAGCAGAAAAAAACATAGGTCACCGAACTCGTTTTAATTTTATAGGGCATTTTCTTCACCCACTGCTTAAGTATTTCTGAAATTTTGTAAAATTAGAAAATACGGTGGTACTTTACAAAACATATAAAGTCCTACTTAATCTTATAGGGATTTCCGGTCTTAGAGGTTAATATGAATATATGGTGATGTCAGTATTATATAAGCATAAATGTTACTAACAAATCTCTTTAATTCTTACATGTTGACATAATTACCCCACTCACTTTATTTTCAATGGAAAAACGTAATTAGATCTACAAAAAAATTTTTGACGTTAGGATTTTCAAAATATTTTGCAGCATTAACGACACACAAAAATGCTTCAAATTGGAAAGAAAACAAAATAGGGTCACCGTGCATCTAAGAGATTTATTAAGAGAAAACTGTTAAAAAGTGATGAATTTTAATATTTTTTGTTCTTTTTGTTTTAATTTATATTTTCTAGATAATATAAAGTGTTATCTTGAAAACTTTTATTTTATTTATAGCTTAACATTATATGTATCTGTCAGAAAAATATCAAAACCAAACCTGATCTACTTTAGTAGATATTTGAAATTACCTACCCCTACCCCGTTGTAAATCTTACGTAAATTTTAGGCAAATGCCAGCCAAAAATAAGGGTGAAAAAAATTTTTTCGCGAAAAGCATAATATATTTGGTTAAATGGTATATTTTTAGCCATATTTTAATTATTTAGCATTAATTTTTGGCCAAACTTTTGTTAGAAAGCAAATTTTGAAGAAACATTTTTCAAAATGGCGGATATCCTGAAAAAAACGCTCGTACATCCTTAAGTTAATGATGTATACCAAGTTTCATTTGAAAAGGGTTGAAACGGTATGATGAGTTGATGAGCACACGTGCAGCTGTGACAACCAAATATGCATACAGATTCAGTTTATATATTTCATTGCTCTCTGCTACAAAGACACACAACACAGTACATGCATTTTACCACAACAAAGGGGTCGGGCTACGAGTTATTTCAACATCCGCAGACATACAGAATGGCAAGCGGACAGTCATTTCGTTTCTCTGCGAATTGTATGTGCTTATTTCAAAGACACTATATGCTTCCCGAATCTTCGACACCTGATATATAAAATTTACGAAAGTAACAAGGTGACAAACGAAACCAAATGTTTAAGTTCAAATATCCCAAATTGTTAATAATAATTTTGAGAAACTCCCCGGTATTATTCGTTAATCCGTTGTCCATCTTCACATCGGTATTGTGTAATTCAGTGTTGTGATAAATCGAAATGATTATGCAAATTATGTCAAATTTGAAAACGTAAAAGGCATTCAGCATTTATGCTGAAAATAAAAAAAAGTTTTTATTTCAAATCAGTCAGGGTTGTTTCTACCATGTACTAATTTTTATAAAGCTTCAAATTATTTCAGAGGTATAATTAACTGATTTTGGATTATTAATACAAATTCCGAGGAAAAAAATGGATAAGCTACTATATAAACACTTTATTGTTTGGTATTCAATATACGGTCAAATAGAATTATTTATGTGGCTGAGCGCTTTAATGATGAAACCCGAATGACGAACAGTATTGTTACTTCGAATGCTTTTCTGTTCATTTATTGAAAAGGGAAAAGATACAAAAAGGATTAATATGCAATCTGAAAGAAATATATTACAACACAACTCTGTCCTCTGATTCATTTTTCTTTTGATAAATGATCAATAGATTTGAATTAGATTGGTAATTTTTCATACTAAAGAATTATTCGCTGACATAGAATATCAGAGAGCATTTAATAAGACTGCGGCTTTCCATATTTACGTTACACACAAAGCACACTTTCTTTTTTACGGTAAAATGTGTGACTAAATGAGCTTTGCAATGCCTACCAGAAGGCAAAAAAGTTGTGACATTTAAGGTAACACATTTAAACAGTATCTATTATTGGATATAAACCAAGACTAAATGGCATGACTGTTAGATATCAAATTATTTCTTTGTTTTTGTATTCCCAATGTTTGTACTTGAAGTCAGTTTTGAACAAATGGAAACCTGTCGCCTATAATATGACACTCAGGTAATTAACTGCAAATTCGTGATTCAAAGTTTAACTTTGCTTGTTTCCATATAAACTCTTCCTATAAATAGTCGAACCTATAGTAGAATTCGCTTTTCAAAACGTTTATTTATAAATTCTAAAATGTGATCTTATCCATCACAGCGTATAAAAGAGAAATATTTGCTTAGATTTTTTATCACAATAATTATTATGAAATGAATGGTGAGCATTTGATAAATATCTGTTGGAGGAATGCCCCTTTTTTTGTTAATTGTTTTAGAACCGTATAGACATATTGTGATGTATTATATTGATGTTTTTAATAACGCTTTGATTTTTATATTGTGTTTTTGTAACTTGCGTCGACGACGCGTGTATATGCTATTCACTATAATTGAAATTTTGTTTCATTTCTCCGTTTTGTATTTAGTCAATGTTCGATTATTATCAAATGCATATTCAGCAACTAAAAGTGTTGCAAAACAATTTACAAATCTACGTATCCAAATATATATGATTAACATACATGTTTAATTGTACCTAACAATCTCTTTTCAAACCTCAGATACAGTTTTTAACTATATTCCTCAATGCAAAACATTTTTAACGCACCTGTCTTTAGAACGATCCGTATTCCTAGATTATAAAAATTTGGTTGCATACTAGGGAATTATACAGGTATTTTAAATGTAATCACTTAAATATTATGTGTATATAGTAAAGTTAAACTTTATTAATTACCATGACCATTTTAGTTGTACGTATTATTTATGTGCGTGAAATTAGTCAGAGCAGCCAGAGTAGCCAGAGTTCAGACAGAGTTTAACCAGAGTAGCCAGAGTTCAGCCAGAATTTAGCCAGAGTAGCCAGAGAAGTCATAACTCTGGTTACTCTGGCTGGCCAGAGTAACCAGAGTTCAGCCAGCGTAGCCAGAGTTCAGCCAGAGAAGTCATAACTCTGGTTACTCTGGCTGGCCAGAGTAGCCAGAGTTCAGCCAGAGAAGTCATAACTCTGGTTACTCTGGCTGACCAGAGTAGCCACAGTTCAGCCAAAGAAGTCATAGCTCTGGTTACTCTGGCTGGCCACAGTAGTCAGAGTTCAGCCAGAGTAGCCAGAGTTCAGCAGGAGTAGTCAGAACTCTGGTTAGTTACTGTGGTTGGCCAGAGTAGCCAGAGTTCAGCAAGAGTAGCCAGAGTTCATCCAGTATCCAGAACTCCGACTACTCCGGCTGGCCAGAGTAGCCAGAATTCAACCAGGGTAGGCAGAGTTTCTAGATTTTTAACATGTTCTGGCTACTCTGGTCAGCCAAAGTAGCCACAGTAGCCCGAGTCACCATGATATCATTTGCTCTGGTTACTCTTGCTGTTTCTAACAGAGTAGCCAGAATTCAGCCAGAGTAGCTAGAGTTTCTAGGATTTTAACATGTTCTGGCTACTCTGGTAAGCCAGGGTAGCCAGAGTAGCCAGAGTAACCAGGTACCATGTTCGCAAAATATTTTCAGTCTTAGCTAAGTTTAATTATGAAACTTAATATGTCATTTCTATCTCAATAGCATATTTATTTTCAGGTACATGTGTTTTTTACTTTCAATTTGGTGCCATCTTTTTTTCAACAGAAGGAATATGAGACAATACACTGGGGATAAAATATGCCACGAATCAGATCCAGAATTGGTCAATGCAAAACAAAAGACCACTTAATCACAGTCCAGTGTGGTATGGCATACAGCCGTATAAGTACTGCAGACCCAGGATGGATCGGTGTCGCTTCGTCGTATCTACTCTTCGTGAGAGGCAGGCTACTTTGTAAAATTACAACTTATATAAAAAGCAAACATACCTAAGCATTATTTACAATGTATATAAACAAACAGCCTTTGCATATACCCGTTTATTTTATTTATTTATTTTTATTTTTTATTTTTGAAAGCGTCATTTTCTGGTTCGTGTTACTCTTAACTTTGTTCGAAAATCATGCCGTCTTACTGTTTCTTTGTTGTTGTTGTTGTTATTTTATTTGATATTTTAGGCTTGTTTTAAAGATTTTCAATCTACCAGAAATATATAGACCTGTTCGCTTTAATCTTTGTAAATTTCAGCCTTCATATACCACACACACAACACGCAACAGGTCTAACTTTTTATTTACATTATAATTACATACAACAGTTGGTGCAACCTAATCCTGTATAATATGATTTTTATTAAAAAGGATCATACATTTTAAAAATGGCTCTAGTTTACATGTTTGTCTGAATTTTCTCTGGCTGTTCTAACCAGAACCCGTGCGCATTTCAGTTATTCCTGGTTACTCTGGCCAGCCAGAGTAGCCAGACCATGTAAAAATTATGAAACAGACTGTCCTGGTTAGCCACAGTAACCAGAGTTCTGATTACTCTGGCTACTCTGGCAACAGGTTTTAATGTATTTCCTTTGGCTATTTCTGATTAGCAGGGTAGCTAGTGCCAATGGACATCTCGGAAATTCTGGCTGTTCTGGCTAGCCAGAATAGCCAGAGCAAATGAAATCATGGTCACTCTGACTACTCTGGCTGACCAGAGTAGCTAGAACATATTAAAATCCTAGAACGTCTGACTACTCTGGCTGCTGTCTGAAAAATGTGACATTTTTTAAAAGTCCGTTTTTATGAATCACTTGATACATATAAAACACTAAAAACTCAAACCTTAGAAAACTAGGTATTACAGTATTTTCTCTGGCTATTCGGGCTAGCCTGGGTAGCTAGAACCAATGGATATCTCGGAAATACTGGCTGTTCTGGCTAGCTAAAGTAGCCAGAGTAACTGACATCCTGGTTACTCGGCTACTCTGGCCAGCCAGAGTAACCAGGTTTCTGGCTACTCTGGCTGAACTCTGACTGAACTGTGGCCAGCCATAATGACCAGAGTTCTGGCAACTCTGGCTACTCTAAATAACCACTTGAAAATATTTATTAACTTGAAATTCAGTTTTAAACATGCTATTTAGATAGAAATGACATTTTGCAACTCTGGTCAGCCAGAGTAGCCAGAGTAACCAGGTCCCATGTTCGCAAAAGTTTTTCAGTCTTAGCTGAATTTGATTATGAAATTTAATAATTGAGTCGCGCCATGAGAAAACCAACATAGTGGGTTTGAGACCAGAATGGATCCAGACCAGCCTGCGCGTCAGAATCCATGCTGTTCGCTAACAGATTCTCCAAGTCCAATACGCTTTAAAAGCGAACAACATTGATTCTGACCAGACTGCGCGGATGCGCAGCCTGTTCTAGATCTATGCCGGTCGCAAAGCCACTTTGTTTGTTTTCCCATGGCACGACTCAATTATTAAATTTCATAATCAAATTCAGCTAAGACTGAAAAACGTTTGTGGGACCTGGTTACTCTGGCTACTCTGGCTGACCAGAGTTGCAAAAACATGTTAAAATCCTACAAATTCTGGCTAGCCAAAAGTAACCAGAGCAAATGAAATCCTGGTGACTCGGGCTACTCCGGATACTCTGGCTGACCAGAGTAGTCAGAACATGTTAAAATCCTAGAAACTCTTGCTACTATGGCTGAACTTTGGCTGAACTTTGGCTGAACTCTGGCTACTCTGGTTGAACCAGCCAGCCAGAGTAACAAGAGTTCTCACTACTCTGGCTACTCTAAATAGCCACTTGAAAATATTAATTAACTTGAAAATTCAGTTTAAGCATGCTATTTAGATAGAAATAACGTATTAAGTTTCGTAATCAAATTCAGCTAGGACGGAAAAGGTTTTGTGAACCAGGTTACTCTCAGACTGGCTACTCTTAAAATCCTAGAAACTCTGACTACTCTGGCCAGCCAGACTAACCGAAGCAAATAAAATCCAGGCGACTCGGGCTAATCTGGATACTATGGCTGACCAGAGTAGCCAGAACATTTTAACATCCTAGAAACACTGGCTTTTCTTGCTAAAGTCTGGCTACTCTGGCTACTCTGGCTGAACTCTGGCTACTCTGGCCAGCCAGAGTAACCAGAGTTATGACTTCGTTGGCTGAACTCTGGCTACTCTGACAAAGTTTCAGGAAGATTGGTCTCTAGAGTATATACAAGCTTTTCCTTTGATTAATGATCTAGACCCAGATTCAAAATCATCCAAGGCTTTATGATTATAACATTCTGCAAGTTTTATGAAGATAGAATAAAAATGTAGCCCCTATAGTGTAAACAAGCTTATCTTTGATTTGGGCTGGTGACCTAGTGTTTTTACTCCTCGTGACCCAAGTTAGAAATTTTCCGAGATTTTATGCAGATATACATTCTGACAAAGTTTCATGCAAATGAAAAATGCAGCCCCTACTGCATATATAAGGTTTTTCTTTTATTGTGACGGGTGACATAGTTTTTGAACCCCTATGACCCAAATTCAAAACTGGGCTAAAGATCATCAAGATTAACATTTTGGCCAAATTTCATGAAGATATGGTCATAAACATGGCATATAATACTAAAAAGCTTTTCCTTTGATTTGACCAGATTATCTAATTTCTTACCCCACATGACCCAGATTCAAACTTGACCTAGACGCTATCAAGACAAACATTCTGATCAATTCTCATGAGTTTCAAACTTAAATTGTGGTCTCTAGAGTGTTAACAAGACTTTCCTTTTATTTGGCCTACTGACCTAGTTTTTGACTCACATGACCCAGTTTCAAACTTGATCTAGACATCATCAAGGCAAACATTCTGACCAAGTTTTGTAAAAATTGAGTCGAAACTATGACATTGCGAGTGTTCAAAAGCCTTTCCTTTGATTTGACCGGGCGACCTAGTTTCTAACCCCACATGACCCAGGTTCGAAACTGTCCTAGAGGTCCTTCAGACAAATATTCTGATCTTTTTTATGAGTGAGTTTTAAACTTAAATTATGGTCTCTAGAATGTTTACAAGACTGTCCTTTGATTTGGCCTACTAAACTCGTTTTTGACCCTACATAACCCAGTTTCAAACTTGACCTAGAAATTATCAAGGCAAACATTCTGAAGTTTCATAATGATTGAGTCACAACTGTGGCCTCTAGAGTGACCAAAAGTCTTTCATTTGATTTGACCCGGTGACCTAGTTTTTGATCCAACATAACCAAGATTTAAACTTAACCTAGATGTCACAAAGACAAACATGCTGAATCATGAGATTCAAACTTAAATTGCGGTCTCTAGAGTGTTAATAAACTTTCTCTTTGATCGCACCTACTGACCTCGTTTCTGATCCCACATAACCCAGTCTGAAACTTGACCTAAAAATCATCAAGGAAAAGATTCTGACAAAGTTTCATAAATATATTGAGTCACAACTATGGCGTCTAGAGTGTTCACAAGCTTTTCCTTTGAATTGACCGAGTGGCCTAGTTTTTGATCCACATGACCTAGATACAAACTTGACATAGTAATTATTAAGGCAAACATTCTGACTAAGTTTCATAAAGATTGAGTCACAATTCTGGCCTCTAGAGTGTTCACAAGCTTTTCCTTTGATCTGGCCTACTGACCTAGTTTTATACCCCATTTTCAAACTTGTTTTAGATATCATCAGAGCTCATTCTATGTGGCAAGGCAGATTGGTGTCATATTTACGTTCACTTACCATGAAACTAGGCAGTAAGGGATTATTGTTTACTTTTTAACATCAATGGAAAAAAAGTCATTGAAATAGCAGATGTATTTACCCTTCAATTGAAGACTGAAAGTGCATATAGGAAATGAGACATGCAATGAAACTGTACGTGACTTTTATGTGGTAGATAAGGGTGTTTGTGTTGGAGTTGAGGGTTAGGGGACGGGGACACAATTTTTCCCAAGTTTGTGGCACAAACTACTTCGACACTTTTGGATGGATTCAAGCAAAACGTTATACACATCCTCACACAAGTGTAGATGAGTAATGCGCTTTTGTTTAATGGAAATACCTAGAAGATATGTTATTATATTATGACTAAAGCCGTTTTCATATTTTTGTAAATTGTGTGAGTGTAGAGGAGAAATAGTAATAAAATATTAATATATATCAATGTTCATGAGTACTTGATAAGCACTAGTTTGAGGCAATAGTAGTCATTAGTTTCGATCACATGTATAAAAATAATTGCAAAACTTTATTTGTTGATATAAAGAAAACGTTTATGCTTTGAAGTACTTCGAAATTAATTTCTAGGCTTACGTTTTGGCAATCTCTACTTATGACTGACAAGAAGTGTTCGTGTGCGTGACATATACTTTGCTCCACTCTTCTTCTTCATGCAGTTGATCACAATGAAATGTAGATGTGTGTGGCATAAATGTTTTCGAGAATGCGTATTTGGAGAATCCATACATCAAAATTGTGTCTTCTTTATTGAAGTGTCCTAATGAACAAAATCATTAGAGTTACCCCCCATCCTCATAAATAAGATTTTGCCCCTCACCCTTGTTGAATCGTTCTTGAATACAAACGTTCATTTTTTTCAGTACCCAGTCTTTAGGGTCGCTTTGTACCCGTTTTCACATGTAATCGTACTAACTGATTAAAGACAATCTTTCCAAACATGATCTAGCAGGCATCTTTTTGTCTTGTGTGAACCTCCTGCAGCAGATAGAAAAGCACGAACGGTTGCAAAGTATGACGATGCAAGCAACAAAACGCTCTCACGAAGGCAATTGTGAATGAACACTATCCAGCAATTTTACATACACACTCCATTATTAAACCTCCCTAATCCGAACCCCTCTAATCCGAAAACTTCACTAAACTGAACAAATTATTTGGTCCCATATTTTCTTATTCATTCTCTGTTATAAAGATACCCTTGTAATCCGAAACCTCTCTACTTCGAAACCAGAACAAACGTTTGAGATATTTATATCTAATTACATTAGAATCTACCCTTCTAATCCAAACCTTAGTCAATGTTTCTGGTGTAAATCTTGCTCACTTTTGACATTTTGGAGTCTGTTTAAAATTTTAACTATTACTATTTATAAAGGTGTCAACAACAATAGGCCCCAGCACTGGTAATCAAAAGTCATGTCAGATGTTTGCTTTGCAGATGCATGCAATAAGCACAGGTGTGAAAGAAGCTAGTTCAAGTTGTTTGTTTGAACAGAAATTTGTAAGAGTAGACATACTTGCAATTAGTACTGCCAATTTAATAGATCCTTAACAATTTGTTTATCCTGTATCTTCCTCACCTATTTTTGTGCAATTTGTATTTAAAGCAGTAAACTGATTCGCTATAAGTGGTATTAAATCGGATCGTTACAATAACCGGACAAGTACAATATTCTCCTTTTAGCTACCTTCTGGGAATGTAGGAGTCGTGAAAAAATGTTTACAAGTGATACTGAGAAGTTGAATTAACATGAAATTTACATTACACTAAAACAATCTACATGTTGCTTATAATTTAATTATTTTTTATTAGTTTTCTTTTTCACAAAAAGTTGAATCTACGTATCATGTGTAACAAATAGCATATTTTTTGTTAAAAAATAGAAACCTTTCTAATCCGAAAACCCCTCTAATCCGAACTATTTTTCTGGTCCAAGCATGTTCGGATTAGACAAGTTCCACTGTATTTGGTTACGATTGAGATGAAAACCATATCTTTAGGTACGAGTTAAATTCTGTGACTTTCATGTTGTTCAGGATTAGTTGGCATTATTTGTGCTCCTGATTTATTCTTCGGATATCTTAGGGGCTTTCTATGTTACTTTTTATTATTGATTCTTTTGACACATTTAATTTAAAGGGTGGCCCGGTTGTCTAGTAGATACGCGCTTGACTATCAATCCAAAGGTCAGGGGTTCACTAAATCCCGGTCCAAGCACTAAAAGTATTCCACCTAACCAAATGCCAGTATTTGCTCTTCCCATGAAAGACGCCTTGCATGTATCAGTCTAACAGACCGTTCACGTTAAAGAACCAAATTGTCTATTCGCAAAGAGAAAAAAAGTTAACAGGACATGTCTCTCTCTCTCTCTCTCTCTCTCTCTCTCTCTCAATCTCCCTCTCTCCCTCTCGCTCTCTCCCTCTCTCAAAGAGCCTTTGAACTCATTGTAATATAGCGGGTGCTATATTAATCTGGGAGAACGATGATAAAGGTACTTCCGACAGTTTCCATTGCGCTGCGTCTTTCCCGTTATTATTCTTAGATAGAAGTAACTCGCAATTGCTTAGAAGCGTTGAACCGCTTTATGAAAGAAAAAAGGCCGGTAAAACCTAGAGTAACAAAGTTAAAAAGAAATATTGACAATATGATATTTTTTCCTCAAAACCATATAGTACATGAGCCATAGGGTTGATTGGTACCATCTTGGGGGATTAATTCTTATGGTGATTTTTGGAAAGGCACACAACCCTGGAGTAAGATAATATGTGATAGCAATGTATCGATGGTAGCTTTTGGTGTGATATCATCTTGATATATGCCTACACTTAGATACAAGTTCATGTGAGCTAAAATTTATCCAGTGTAGACATACGAATTATGGAACATATGCTTTTCAGTTTGAATAACTGATGTATTTGTAACAAGTATTTAAAAACAAACAAAATATTTCCTTAATTTTCGACATTTTTGGGTTTGCTTCTTTGAATAAATGTTAATTAAAATAATGATTATGAAGAACATCTTAATAGCATGAACAACTAATAAGCATAACTATAGCTCATAATTAGATTTTCTTCCGATAGATGTTAGACCTTGAGGTACCATTTCCCCCTGCCTTCCCTAAGGAATCAAGGAATATTTAACATTATGACTTTCGGAAAGTACATACCGAATGATTTTTATTCCTACATGAATATCCTAACGTTTAAACGTTAGGGCTTTTGTAACTTACGTGACATTTAATATATATCCTAAAAACATTTAAGACGATGAAATAATGCTACACAATGATTAAGAAAAAGTGCAGTCTGTAGCTTATTAACAACCTTATACATGTATAACAATGAATTGAATGTGCTTTAAAACAATATCTTTCACGTACCCGTTAACATCTTAATTAGTGTAATTTACGTAACACTGATATTATTACCAACATTATAGATATTTTACTTTTACTAATAACCCAATGACCAAGATGTTTATGATTCTTCAATATAATTGAAAGTACAGACTGAATAATGTTTCTTATAACTATTTTTCTGCAGTGGTAGGAACTTTTCCATGATGTCATCTCCGTATAAGTTTTATGTTACAAAAATGTACAAAACTGAAATTTCTGAAGTGAAGAAAATTCCCTGCACAGATCGGGAAAAAATTATAACATTTTATAATAACTATACATAATGTGTGTTGTTGAACTAGATATTTACTAGAATGCAGTGAATCACCATCTCATGTCAATAGGTGTGCGAATTTTACGTGACAATAATATGTGTTACCAAAATCAGTACAAATCAATTATAAATGTTCAAGAACATAATTATACATGATTATATACTGAAATACATTTTAGAAATGTGCCTTAAACAAGTAGAAAGCAAATAGATACTCATTGTAACACCATGGCTTCATAGGGACAGAATCATTCTTAGTTTATTTGTTAGAAATCTCCTGACACTTACTTATTAACAGATGACACATATATTCAACCTTAATTATTTGACCTTCAACCGATGTTTATATAAACAAGTAAAGGAACTTGCTGACAATTCAAGCCTTGAAAATCTGTTAAAGGTCAAACAGCGTTAAAAGAGTACTTTCAAAAGTAGCAACACTTCAAAAGTGTCACACAGAGAGACATCACGGAAACGGGCACACTTCTGTATATACTTTATTGATATTATTCATGATATACTGGCATTAATACAGGCCACAAATGTCAACGACCTAGATGTGCAAATAGGAGTCTGGCACAAGTTGTGCCCACTATTATTTGCGTCCAACCATATGAACGATGCAATGTATCTACCTGCTTATCCGTTAGTTTATACTAATTTGTTTTAGCTCGATTGTGATGAAAGCTTCAAGCCTATTGGTATCACTCTCGAGTCCGCTTCCTGGAAAACCAGTACTGGTGTCATTAGAAAAGACATGGTTGTGATCCCAGTGGGGCTCTCGAACCTTCGATTCCTGGATTGAGCCGACACCTTATCCACTAGACTACCGCTCCCCTATCTGCTCCTAATGATGAATCTTGAAGTAACCCATCCTTGTGCAGAAAAGCTTTTGAGGGTTCGTGGCTTCAGTGTGTCTAGATCAGCCGCAACAGCCAAGAAAAAGGGAAGCATCATAAGCTTCAGCAGACAATATTCTTCATACTACAGGTGTTGTTTGACACAGCACATGTGAGCTAAATATGTTGAAGCTACACAACCGAAAACAGACATGAGTTCAGAAGACAAATCCATACACAAAGAAGTGGAACATGCGCAGATCAAAGCCGATTATGCGGATGTAAAAAAGTGATGACAGATGTAGAAAAATGCATGTATCCATTCAAAGCAGAAATTGGCAATAGCGGCTTTTACTTTAAAAAATCAAAGAAAGTGACCAGCTCGCAGAATAGAATGGCTCAGATAAGGGCTGAAAGAAATGTGTTTTGGACTATTTGTGATATTAGTTGTTGAAGACGCATGATGTAGTCATAGAATTTCCTGTGTTATTTGCAACATCCTACGGAATGCCAACAAAGACGGACAAACCCAAACTATTATACTACGTTGAAGGAAGTATCGAGCTGCAACAAGCCATTCTATGGTGGCATATTTCTGCATACGAGAAGCATAAAGTGTTCATGAACATTTTATGAACTTTCCCGAAAAAAGCAACAAAAACAAAACAATACTTTTCGCGAAAAATTGAATAAACTTTCGTGAAAGTAGGAGAAAGTTTTCGTGATAATATTATCTTGTTAACGAGACAATGTGTCAAAACAGTGAACTGAATTGCATAAAGATAACCCAATAGTCCCCTCTACGGAACTGAGCGTGTTATATCAACCTCAATCCCCAGCCACCACCCCTAAGAGTGTCTAAAACGTATAGATATTTTATTATAAAATTCATATGGGTTACAAAATTAACGTATTTTTTAACTCCCTTTATTATTTCTGTTAATTCGGTATCTGTTATCGTATGCAGTAGTTCGCACTATCGTGATTTTTTTTCCACTTAGATTAAAAAAGTTTTTTTGAAAGTTTATAAATTTTCACGTAAACTGTTCGCGAAAACTATCTGCTTAAGTGAACGCAGAAATATGCCACCATACCATTCTACTGAAAACGTATCTTACAACATTGATGGTGATGCCTTGATAGTAGATTTCATTGTAGATACATACTTTTCCAAAAGAATCTAGTCTGTCGAAAGAAAACGACGTGGAACTGCACCAACTCTTCTGTTTTCTGGCAGCTAAATGTTGGGACGTCAACATGTGTGCTCCGACGACGTTTTGGAGACAGAGAGTCATTTATATTTGCAGTATAATGGTCGCCCAAAATATCGGAACATCAACAAGGTTAGATACGAAATGTTTGTCGACAAGAATGGCAACCAAGACGGCGTCCTTAATAGTTCTGACGGCATAGACATGACCCTGATGCCACCATATCTGTCCAGTCAACTATCAGTTATTTATTCATTTTATTTATATTAATCTACAAAATTTTTAATATACATATCTGCGTAGCTATTGTAAAAAAAATAGGAAAACTTTATCATAATATACTCAAATTTGATCAAATCTCTTCATGTTTTTCTACATTAAATTAATAATTTTGTAGTTTTACTCTTATTCATATCAAAATCAAACAACCTTGATCTTTTCTTAAAGGTGTATATTTGATTACATGCCCATGAAAATGGCATTTATCTTCCTGGTGTTGTTAGAAATTGACAAAAAGACAAAAAGATCGTTCCTGATGAACTTGTTGACAAAAACGAAACCAGTGAAACTGATGAAGATTATTCGCATACCAATATTGACGATATCTTATGATTCAGACAGTGATGAAGAGTCATAACTAAGAATGTTCTAGTATGTTGAATACATAGAAAATGTGGTTTATTGAAAACAAAGAATAACCTTGACATGATATAGAAAGATAATGACTGAAAATAATAACGGCAGCATATTACCGATTATGGTAACATATTGTAACGTAAATTACACTTTTACATTCAATTAATTAACATGGCATATGATATCTAACCGAAGAATGATTTTATTGATTAGTTAAAATATTTCTTTTCTAAACATAATACATGTACTAAATAACAACGACTTTATATGTTTATATGAAATATTATGAAAATCTTGATTTTATGGTAACGTATTATACTGTATAAAAGTACCATCTGGTATTATTCAGCATAAAAATGTTTACTGTTTAAGCATAAGAACATTGATATTGAAGTAGGCATGAATATGCACCTTTAAGACAGATTAGATAGTAAAACATCATGTTTAAACAACATATTTTGTGTTTTTCGTTTACACGTGTATTGTCACGTAAATTATAATAACAACAAGGTGGCTTTGATATTAAAAGTAATTGGTCTGCGAATAACTGTCTAACTGTTAATATAACATATCAAAACTAGTTCAGAAATTGCTTTGATTCAACGATATTCATACTTTTCTATTCCATATCATGTATAGAAGTATTAATTAATTTCAAACAAATAGGTAACGCACATTAATATGCCGTAAATTACAAGCGCCCAAACAGCCAATGGCAGACAACTTGGTTTTGTGATATGTAGAATTGTACTACCTTAAACTCTATGTATTTAAACATGTCATATTAGTTCTTGAATGAGCAAAATACCTTTCTAACTGCATATTATGAAACAATATTTGTGTTCTTTAATTATGTTTAAGCACTGGTCTATGTTTGTCTATAATTGCAATCACTAAACGCTAAAGAGGCAATATTTTAATTACAGTTCTATTAAATACATAAAATACATAAACTGAGCTGTTTGTCTATCAATTTCCAAGTAAATATATTCCAAAATAAGAGAGAACCATTAGTTTGAAAAAGAAAGTTTACTTATGTATAACGGAAGTTTGATGAAAGTCTATTTTGGGGTGGTGTTACTACATGGTTAATAATGCACAAAAAGCTACCACCACTGCAATGCTATCACATAGTTTCTGAATTGTCAGATGTTTACCTATCCAAAAATAGCATTGAGCTTTAATCCCCTCAGATGGTACCGCTAGCCAAAATTTCTGGGTCTGGCTCATGGACTAATAATACAGCCCTATCACATGCAAGAAATGTCTATCTGATATGAGGTGTTATTTGGCGCTTCCTTAGAGTCGCGGGAAAAGTAATAGGTAAAGCTACAAACGAATAGTTTTGGATGGAAAACGCCTATTACAGTGACATTTCTACTGATGTCATTCAAATATATACAGTTGAGAACTTCATGGATAACATTTTTGTAAAGGGGTGATAATAAGTTTTTAGTATATAATGCAAAAAATAGGACCTAAAGGTTTAATAGAGTTCTGCTTAAGCCGGTGCTAGGGAGCCTGAGAGGTGTTGCACATTTCATTAACTGACATGAATAGACTCAATTAAACCGTGTCTGCTATTGTTCTTTTATTTATTTATTTTTGGTTGCATTCTGTGCATCCAATGGATCTTTTTATAGATTTTATTTGTTACTGTTATATACAAGATTTAGCTTACCAAAAGGTTCCTTCTAGCGCACCTTAAATATTCTTTTTAAAGGGATCTTTAATAAAATAATTATGAACTGTGTTTTTTGCTAGTTTACGTGCATTCTTATCTATTTATTTTAATAATACTTAAAGTTATTTCACACAAACATTTATTTAACTTAAAATAATAAACAAACACCTTCAGATGAGCGATCCTACCAAAATATTATTAGCGGACAATAAATACAATCACTCTGTCAAAATTTGGGGAACCATTGTCGACACCTGTCCTAGTGGCACAGATCAGAATTTGGTCGTATGTTTGCCTAATTTTAATTAGCAATACAATGGAAGAAAAGTTCTGCCATATGCCAGTACTTGCATTGCATGAATGGACACTTACAGCTCCAGAACGACTAAACCGGGAGAAAAAGGACTTTTGTATACGTCGGCACCAACAAACTGATGGATTTGAAAAAAGTGCGTACAAAAAGTTCACAACTTGACAATTACAAAACAATTAATCAAAAGGTATTAAATTACCAAGTTCGAAATATTTATAGCTCAGTAAAGTGAAGAAATGCATTATACAGTTCTAGATAAAAACAAGGGAAGTAACTGAAATGTTGTTATCCGGTGACGGTACGTATCGTGCAATAGCATTCACAGACAAGTAAAAAATCTCGAATAACTTAATTAGTACAGTATGTTTTAAAATGTTAAAATATTAAAGTTGGTATGAAATAAAATCGTAAAATGAACCTCTGGAAGCAGCAAAGAATGAAACCGAGAAGAATAATAGTAGACGATATTTTTAGGCGGGAGTCTATTTTTAGATGATGAATATTCATTTAGTTAATCTTGCTTCTACAATATGACATGTAAGATTTTTACAGATTTTATTAGATAGTTTAAACTAAATTATTGTTTTTGTAGGTCTGTTTATTACGTAGTTGTATTTCACTAAAGATTGACTTAAAGATGCGTAAAAACACATTGGCAAAGAGGCTATTTGAAATGAATATGCATGAGTACAAAATGGCGGCGCCTACTGGAATTCGGATGCTTTTGATGATATCCTTGTATCCATTACCTGCTCAGTCAAGTGTGACATGTTCACCATAAGTGTTCCTTCTTCTTGTCATGCCGTTGACAGGGATCAAACCCATGATTTTACGCACTTGGAACAAACGCTATACACATGATATTAAGGCGGCTATAACCTTTCTTGGAGCGGCGTTGTATTCAGGTTAGCGATCTAGGGTCAAGAAGTATCTCTATTTACTTAAACGTTACTTTATTTAATAGAAGACAAAACAAGTCAGTCTATCCTAATGAAATGTTAAATTATATTGACTGACCTACATTTTATACGAAAATAAAATTTATGTTTTATAACCTAGGAGATTTACTTTATATCTCCTTTCACATAATTAATTCGTTTAAAGCTGATATATGACCTTCAAATGATTGTCAGTTTTTCAAAATGTTCAAGACAGAGGCAAATACGTTTGGTTTAGAGATTTCCAGTCCATATGATTAAGAGCAAGGAAGTTCATTGTAACAAATAAACAGTTTCGTATATGTTGTGTATTTGATTTCTTAAAATAAATGTGACAGAACAGCTATCCATTTCCATCTCTTAAGACGGCATTACCGTATTCAATTTAGCTATAGCGAAAGTCCAGTAGCAGCAGATTGAATATAGTAAGTGCGTGTTACATAATTCTATCAATGTTAATTCTATCTATGTTACCTGAAAAAGTATACCACAGCCATGCATCTAACAGTCCTCGACTTGTCTTTGATTCCTAATGTCTCCGAATAGTTGTCGCATACTATAACCCGTTCGTATATATCAACATATTCCATCAGTAGCTTTATCAACATACATGTATTTCATCTCGTGAAAATCTGTGGGTTTTATCTTAAAAAATCACCTGTTTGTTGATTAGTTTCACTATAGAATATGTCAAATTTACCTCATGGAATTTCTTGTTTTTGCATAATTTCCTTTCAAATCAGTGATTACTCACAAGTTGAGCCTCAAATCCTTTAGAAAGAATTATGCTGTTTGGTTGCAGTTGGTAGTTTCCATACTTAGATGCGAAGTTGCCGGTGAAAAGTTTTAAAATAAAGGTAAGTTTCAAAACGGAAGGTCCTGTTTCCCTTCAAAATAATATTCAATGCGGGTTTTATGCTTGGATGCTCTAGAATAGACATTTTTAAAACTTCTGAAACAAAGCAAAAACTAAAAAGTCATTTATTTTTGGTAAGGGAAATGTTTGTGTGCAAGGAAGTGTAAGTTTTTGGGCTCCTGCTTTTCCCGTAACGTTATGCCACCAGACCAAATGTGGTACTATTTTGGAAAATTGGTCCATACTTTCGCAGACCTAAATTTCAGTTTTATCTATATGTAGACTACAGAGTCTTATAAATGGCAGAAATTAAAATGGATTTTAAGAAAACATAAATATACATGATTACTATATGCTCATTTCTTTCAAATCTGCGTTTGATTTCTGTTGAATCTAAGGAAAATGATCTTCGACCGGATCACAAAAAGTAAAAAAAAAGCTACCTTCAGGACCAAAGCCCGCCCGCTTTACTCAGTATGGAGAGCGTTGGTCTACGGATCGCGGGGACGCGAGTCTATCCCCGGGGGAGGGCCTGGGCGGGGGAGCGTATGTTCTCCGTGACGATTTGATAAAAGACATTGTGCCTGATATCATTCGTCCTCCACCTCTGATAATTCATATGGGGAAACAGGCAGTTACTTGCGGAGAACCCGTTTGTACTGGTACAGAATCCAGGAACACTTATTAGGTTAACTGCCGTCGTTAATGACTGAAATACTGTTGAAAAAACGGCGTTAAACCCAAAAAAAAAACAAAAAAACAAACAAACAAGCCTTCAGGACCCAAGCAAAGTGTTTTTCAAGTCTATTTCACATGTAAATTTTATTTCTAGAGTAGTCTTTAGCACATTGCAAAAGCATTATGGACTTAAATATATTTTGCTGCAAAAATGAAAGAAAGGTGAAATGCTGGGATTTATCAAGTAAATCATTTTGACTTGTAAGTAAGCAATAATTTGGTATTGATTTGTCGTACATTATTCTTTAAGATCAGTAAATAGTAGGACTAAAGTTAACTGTATCGTTAATATGGTCAGTTGAAGCAAACTTCATTGCCATAATAATCATAATTATAATGTTAACCATTGGGAATATAACAGTTTATACATTGTATTTCGTCCGAAAACGTATAATAGTCATAATGTGATTATAATTTTTCATAATTTTACGGTTCATGTGTTCCTCGACATTTATGAACTGCGAGTATTTCTATCAGACAAGGCTGTATATGTGTAAGTAAAGTGTTTTTATATTTAGAAACGATC
>NW_026463892.1:0-70205 GCF_021730395.1 Mercenaria mercenaria
AAACTGCATGATACAAAATTAATAAGGCGATATGGAAATCTAGCTAAGTTATTAACTTAGCAGTTGATAGTTTTCAGCCTTCTTCGAACTTGCCAAAAATAACGGTAAGACCTAAAACTGAAGGCCCTGTTTTCCTTCATAATCGTATTCAATCCGGATTTTGCGTTTTTGGTTATCTGGAATGGACATTTTGACAAAATAGTTAGGGAAGAGGTTTGTTTGCAAGGCACTGCTAATTATCGGACACCTGTTTTTTCCCCCTTAACAACGTGCCAACAGGCCAAATTTTGTTATATTTTGGACATTGGTCAAGTTTTACTTCTATCTGCATATAGACGATAGAGCCAAATAAATGGTAGATATTGTCAATTGATCTTAAAAAGATAACAGTACTTTACCCAGGATCATATTTTTGCTCAAATACCTTTTGTTCAGAAAATGATACTTTATATTTTCACATTAATGCTGTTAACTATACAGGTGCTTTCCAAAGTTGACTATGTAGATAAATGTGTCTTAATGTTATTCAAAAATAAGTTAAAGTGGTAAATAATTTTGATGTGGCAAATCTCTTTTAGGTTTTTTATTCTGATCTCTCATATGTTTCTAATACATGAATTAAGGATCGATAAGTTAGATGAAATTTTGGTAATTTCTAATTGATTTATTACTTTAACTGCCCTATAGGAATACCTGCATATATATATGAAAAAAGCAATGCATAATAGTTTTGTGTCTAAATAATCAGAAAATTATCTATAACGCTGTCTAACTAAGTTCAGGTAGTATATTTGTCAGCCTTTCTTGTTATAAGCCCTTTGTTGCTCATAACTTTAAACTTTCATTTGTACTGGGACTCAGTTGAAAGAAAAGCCTTATTTTTATGTTATTTTATTGCTAATATATACTTGTGTAATACAAAATAAATGATTCTGTATATGTAAGTTATGAATCATAACATAATTTGATATTAAGGCTCATTCAAGTTGCTTTCTGAGAAAGGTTTTGAAATAGTTATAGCATAACTATATTTGTTAGCTGTAATCCATTAGTAAAATACGGCTATCTCTGAAGGTGATAAATGTACCCCCGCATGCACTGACACTGTACATTGTAATTTGACACACAAAAGATTGCATAATTTTGTGGACTGTATGTATATATTATGTATAAAGTAAAGAACAAAAGTCAAAGTCAAAGTCCAATAACTCTGCAGAATATTTTTCTGAAAGAATCTAACATGTACCAGTAAGGTTAGTACTAATCACTTGTGTGCAATTGTGTGCAATTGTTCGGGAGATTAGGCGCACACAAGATTGTTTATGAAGACTCTATGCATATAGTATAGTAACAAAAAAAAACAAAGTTCAATAACGAAGTAGAATATGTATCTAAAAGAAAGCAACATGCACCATGCCATGCACAACTAGGGTTAGTAGTAATCACTTCTGTGAAGTATAATTTAATTGTGTGCAAGAGTTCATGAGATTAGGCGCATACGAGTTTGCATATGAAGACTGTTTGTATATAGTATAGTAACAAAGTCCAATAACTCTGTAGAATACGTATCCAAAAGAAAGTAACATGCACCATGCACAACTCAGGTTACTACTAATCAATTATGTGAAGTTTCATTAAATTGTGTGCCTGGGTTCAGGAGATTTTGCGCGTACAATACTTCATATGCAGACCCTATGTATATACTATAGTAACAAAAAAGCCCAGTAACTCTGCAACTGCTTTTTTTCTGGAAGAACCTAACATGCACCATACACAACTACTAATGCAACTGATCACTTGTATGAAGTTTCATTAAATTATGCCAAGGGGATGAGGAGAGATGGTGCACACAAGATTTTGTCTACATACAGACGAACAGACGGACAAACAACCTGAAACCAGTATACCCCACCTTACAACTTCGTTGTTCGGGGGTGTACAACTAGGACGATGGTCATCTAACCGATACTACTACATGCATACACGCACACACAACTACACTATTGCCTGAATGCAAAAATGTACGTATATAACAGCGCAAACTTTGACACTTGGACAGAAGTAATGACTTTTGATATGTGTCATTATAATACAAAACCTAACTGAAAACAATTCTTTAAAACAAATCCCGCTGATATTTTTAAATATGTTTATCTAAAAATAAACAAACTTGTCACTTACAAAACCCAAATGGGTGTCTGAGATCTATTTTAATCGAACTGACAGAAAACATAATACAACTGCATGTTTGCAAATTGCATTTGAAGATAACTCTCATTCTGTTTATTCTTCGATTATAACTTTTTTTTATTTACTTAATAATTAAAACGCAGTATACTGTAGTATGTCGGAAGTTGTAGCAAAGTAGACACCTAGCTAGCAAGATCGATTTGTGTTTTACTCAAACGTATTTCTTTTTCTTATATCTCACTTTGAAAGCCGATTTATAATATATAATCCCCTTTACAAATCAATGATAGTACTGTTAACAGTTTAAAAATAAGCATTCTTGGTGCGTGCGGCTTTTCAGCGTAGTGTTTACATTTTGCAATGGCTAGGGGCAAACGACTTCTGTCCAAACTGATATATATTTTATTAAACACAAGACATTAACTTCAGAATTTGAAGCTCCGTAAAAGCAGCTCACATTTTAAAAAAGCTTATAAATAAATTTCAAATGTGATAGAATTGTATTTTGTTTAGTAATACATTATCATTGATGTAACAAGTTTAATGGAAAAAAAATGTTTGTAAGGTTCAAAAGAAGGTATATTTGTAAAACATATTACCCCACCCCATTGATGGTCTTTTTTGAGGAAAGTCAGTATGTAGTTTACAGTTTACTAATTATTGTTTTCAGTCCACATATCACTGTGACTGTGACCTTTAATATTCTGATGACAATACGTAACCATCCAACGAAGCTTTAAAATTGTAGGCCAAAGCATTTTCCAGTTATTGACTGTCAGTCCTCTACTGATCATTGGCAATCATTCTATACAGTTTGACATTTTATATTTCAAAGACTTATCTAGTTGTTGCCCTTGTTCGTTTGACCTCAAAAACCATACATGTCATATACTGGCCACAGGCAATTGTCCTATTAGTACATGAGCCATAGGGTTGATTGGTACCATCTTGGGGGATTAATTCTTATGGTGATTTTTGGAAAGGCACACAACCCTGGAGTAAGATAATATGTGATAGCAATGTATCGATGGTAGCTTTTGGTGTGATATCATCTTGATATATGCCTACACTTAGATACAAGTTCATGTGAGCTAAAATTTATCCAGTGTAGACATACGAATTATGGAACATATGCTTTTCAGTTTGAATAACTGATGTATTTGTAACAAGTATTTAAAAACAAACAAAATATTTCCTTAATTTTCGACATTTTTGGGTTTGCTTCTTTGAATAAATGTTAATTAAAATAATGATTATGAAGAACATCTTAATAGCATGAACAACTAATAAGCATAACTATAGCTCATAATTAGATTTTCTTCCGATAGATGTTAGACCTTGAGGTACCATTTCCCCTGCCTTCCCTAAGGAATCAAGGAATATTTAACATTATGACTTTCGGAAAGTACATACCGAATGATTTTTATTCCTACATGAATATCCTAACGTTTAAACGTTAGGGCTTTTGTAACTTACGTGACATTTAATATATATCCTAAAACATTTAAGACGATGAAATAATGCTACACAATGATTAAGAAAAAGTGCAGTCTGTAGCTTATTAACAACCTTATACATGTATAACAATGAATTGAATGTGCTTTAAAACAATATCTTTCACGTACCCGTTAACATCTTAATTAGTGTAATTTACGTAACACTGATATTATTACCAACATTATAGATATTTTACTTTTACTAATAACCCAATGACCAAGATGTTTATGATTCTTCAATATAATTGAAAGTACAGACTGAATAATGTTTCTTATAACTATTTTTCTGCAGTGGTAGGAACTTTTCCATGATGTCATCTCCGTATAAGTTTTATGTTACAAAAATGTACAAAACTGAAATTTCTGAAGTGAAGAAAATTCCCTGCACAGATCGGGAAAAAATTATAACATTTTATAATAACTATACATAATGTGTGTTGTTGAACTAGATATTTACTAGAATGCAGTGAATCACCATCTCATGTCAATAGGTGTGCGAATTTTACGTGACAATAATATGTGTTACCAAATCAGTACAAATCAATTTAAATGTTCAAGAACATAATTATACATGATTATATACTGAAATACATTTTAGAAATGTGCCTTAAACAAGTAGAAAGCAAATAGATACTCATTGTAACACCATGGCTTCATAGGGACAGAATCATTCTTAGTTTATTTGTTAGAAATCTCCTGACACTTACTTATTAACAGATGACACATATATTCAACCTTAATTATTTGACCTTCAACCGATGTTTATATAAACAAGTAAAGGAACTTGCTGACAATTCAAGCCTTGAAAATCTGTTAAAGGTCAAACAGCGTTAAAAGAGTACTTTCAAAGTAGCAACACTTCAAAAGTGTCACACAGAGAGACATCACGGAAACGGGCACACTTCTGTATATACTTTATTGATATTATTCATGATATACTGGCATTAATACAGGCCACAATGTCAACGACTAGATGTGCAAATAGGAGTCTGGCACAAGTTGTGCCCACTATTATTTGCGTCCAACCATATGAACGATGCAATGTATCTACCTGCTTATCCGTTAGTTTATACTAATTTGTTTTAGCTCGATTGTGATGAAAGCTTCAAGCCTATTGGTATCACTCTCGAGTCGCTTCCTGGAAAACCAGTACTGGTGTCATTAGAAAAGACATGGTTGTGATCCCAGTGGGGCTCTCGAACCTTCGATTCCTGGATTGAGCCGACACCTTATCCACTAGACTACCGCTCCCCTATCTGCTCCTAATGATGAATCTTGAAGTAACCCATCCTTGTGCAGAAAAGCTTTTGAGGGTTCGTGGCTTCAGTGTGTCTAGATCAGCCGCAACAGCCAAGAAAAAGGGAAGCATCATAAGCTTCAGCAGACAATATTCTTCATACTACAGGTGTTGTTTGACACAGCACATGTGAGCTAAATATGTTGAAGCTACACAACCGAAAACAGACATGAGTTCAGAAGACAAATCCATACACAAAGAAGTGGAACATGCGCAGATCAAAGCCGATTATGCGGATGTAAAAAAGTGATGACAGATGTAGAAAAATGCATGTATCCATTCAAAGCAGAAATTGGCAATAGCGGCTTTTACTTTAAAAAATCAAAGAAAGTGACCAGCTCGCAGAATAGAATGGCTCAGATAAGGGCTGAAAGAAATGTGTTTTGGACTATTTGTGATATTAGTTGTTGAAGACGCATGATGTAGTCATAGAATTTCCTGTGTTATTTGCAACATCCTACGGAATGCCAACAAAGACGGACAAACCCAAACTATTATACTACGTTGAAGGAAGTATCGAGCTGCAACAAGCCATTCTATGGTGGCATATTTCTGCATACGAGAAGCATAAAGTGTTCATGAACATTTTATGAACTTTCCCGAAAAAAGCAACAAAAACAAAACAATACTTTTCGCGAAAAATTGAATAAACTTTCGTGAAAGTAGGAGAAAGTTTTCGTGATAATATTATCTTGTTAACGAGACAATGTGTCAAAACAGTGAACTGAATTGCATAAAGATAACCCAATAGTCCCCTCTACGGAACTGAGCGTGTTATATCAACCTCAATCCCCAGCCACCACCCCTAAGAGTGTCTAAAACGTATAGATATTTTATTATAAAATTCATATGGGTTACAAAATTAACGTATTTTTTAACTCCCTTTATTATTTCTGTTAATTCGGTATCTGTTATCGTATGCAGTAGTTCGCACTATCGTGATTTTTTTCCACTTAGATTAAAAAAGTTTTTTTGAAAGTTTATAAATTTTCACGTAAACTGTTCGCGAAAACTATCTGCTTAAGTGAACGCAGAAATATGCCACCATACCATTCTACTGAAAACGTATCTTACAACATTGATGGTGATGCCTTGATAGTAGATTTCATTGTAGATACATACTTTTCCAAAAGAATCTAGTCTGTCGAAAGAAAACGACGTGGAACTGCACCAACTCTTCTGTTTTCTGGCAGCTAAATGTTGGGACGTCAACATGTGTGCTCCGACGACGTTTTGGAGACAGAGAGTCATTTATATTTGCAGTATAATGGTCGCCCAAAATATCGGAACATCAACAAGGTTAGATACGAAATGTTTGTCGACAAGAATGGCAACCAAGACGGCGTCCTTAATAGTTCTGACGGCATAGACATGACCCTGATGCCACCATATCTGTCCAGTCAACTATCAGTTATTTATTCATTTTATTTATATTAATCTACAAAATTTTTAATATACATATCTGCGTAGCTATTGTAAAAAAATAGGAAAACTTTATCATAATATACTCAAATTTGATCAAATCTCTTCATGTTTTTCTACATTAAATTAATATTTTGTAGTTTTACTCTTATTCATATCAAAATCAAACAACCTTGATCTTTTCTTAAAGGTGTATATTTGATTACATGCCCATGAAAATGGCATTTATCTTCCTGGTGTTGTTAGAAATTGACAAAAAGACAAAAAGATCGTTCCTGATGAACTTGTTGACAAAAACGAAACCAGTGAAACTGATGAAGATTATTCGCATACCAATATTGACGATATCTTATGATTCAGACAGTGATGAAGAGTCATAACTAAGAATGTTCTAGTATGTTGAATACATAGAAAATGTGGTTTATTGAAAACAAAGAATAACCTTGACATGATATAGAAAGATAATGACTGAAAATAATAACGGCAGCATATTACCGATTATGGTAACATATTGTAACGTAAATTACACTTTTACATTCAATTAATTAACATGGCATATGATATCTAACCGAAGAATGATTTTATTGATTAGTTAAAATATTTCTTTTCTAAACATAATACATGTACTAAATAACAACGACTTTATATGTTTATATGAAATATTATGAAAATCTTGATTTTATGGTAACGTATTATACTGTATAAAAGTACCATCTGGTATTATTCAGCATAAAAATGTTTACTGTTTAAGCATAAGAACATTGATATTGAAGTAGGCATGAATATGCACCTTTAAGACAGATTAGATAGTAAAACATCATGTTTAAACAACATATTTTGTGTTTTTCGTTTACACGTGTATTGTCACGTAAATTATAATAACAACAAGGTGGCTTTGATATTAAAGTAATTGGTCTGCGAATAACTGTCTAACTGTTAATATAACATATCAAAACTAGTTCAGAAATTGCTTTGATTCAACGATATTCATACTTTTCTATTCCATATCATGTATAGAAGTATTAATTAATTTCAAACAAATAGGTAACGCACATTAATATGCCGTAAATTACAAGCGCCCAAACAGCCAATGGCAGACAACTTGGTTTTGTGATATGTAGAATTGTACTACCTTAAACTCTATGTATTTAAACATGTCATATTAGTTCTTGAATGAGCAAAATACCTTTCTAACTGCATATTATGAAACAATATTTGTGTTCTTTAATTATGTTTAAGCACTGGTCTATGTTTGTCTATAATTGCAATCACTAAACGCTAAAGAGGCAATATTTTAATTACAGTTCTATTAAATACATAAAATACATAAACTGAGCTGTTTGTCTATCAATTTCCAAGTAAATATATTCCAAAATAAGAGAGAACCATTAGTTTGAAAAAGAAAGTTTACTTATGTATAACGGAAGTTTGATGAAAGTCTATTTTGGGGTGGTGTTACTACATGGTTAATAATGCACAAAAAGCTACCACCACTGCAATGCTATCACATAGTTTCTGAATTGTCAGATGTTTACCTATCCAAAAATAGCATTGAGCTTTAATCCCCTCAGATGGTACCGCTAGCCAAAATTTCTGGGTCTGGCTCATGGACTATATGAAATGTGATTACTATATGCTTAAGCTTTCTAACGAGCTGATTTTTTTCAGTCTGAAGAGCAATAAAATTTAACCTACTGACTCTCGAAAAAGTAAGGGCCATCAATTTACCACAAGCAGTTATCGTGTAAAGATTGAACACTGAAGAATTAGGCTTTCCCCAGTTATTAGAATGAAGTATTTCCTTTGGTATCTTAATCCCAAAATCAAAGAGGATCATTTACGGATGACAGCCAATCATCCTGTGAATTTTGGCTAGAAAAGGTCTGAGACTCCCTAATTATTGTGTACATACTGATTTCAGTTCAAAGGTCAAACAAATTATTTTACCTATGAACATAAAAAGCAATAGATCAATTAACCATAGGTAATCTCCCATTAGAATTTGACTACTGTAGGCAAAACCATTCGGCAGTTCTTGATAAGAGTTCAGAAATATGTACAACGGCCCGACCAACAGATTGGTCGACACACCAACCCGCATGAGAGAAACTATATACCATTTTTAAAGGGGGTTGTAATACATGATTCGACAGAAGAATAGTGTCTGGGACGTCTCTACGTCTATGAATTAAATTGATAGTGGACATATTTCACAAAAATATTTATACACCTGTTTTTTATTTCAAACTTTCTTATATGACATTTCATCGAAAAAGAGACATTCCCTTGAATCACCCCATAGACTGTAAACGGGTATCTTAAACACCACTTTCATACTTTTTGCACACCCATGTTGATTTCTCCACATTTGAAAAAAACTGCTTTATATATTATATCTAGATATTATAAAGAAACAAGAACTTTATATTATCTTAAAGTTTCTGAATTAGATAAAACATAACATTTGTATAAAGATAACTACAGGAACAGTTTTGTAAAAACCATGATAACAAATGCTTATATTAATATAGAATACATAGAACAAATGAATATGAGAAGGTTTAGTTGATACATAATTTGATAACACATTATATGCTTTATCGAGTTAGAAAAAGAGAATAACATAAACAGATACCGATAATTTAGGATAAAAGACAAAAATATAAAACATGAATTCATAATGTATATGTTTCTTTTACAAGGACCATTTTGAATATCGGTATGTGGATGCTGTAACCCGCGTTACTTCTTTTCTTTACATTTTTTTCACGTCAATTTAAAATAATTAAACATACTGTGAAATAAATATTCGTGGGGGACTAATTTTCGTGGATTTCGTGGTTGAGTAAATCCACAAAATTTAATCCCAACGAACAAGTAGAATTCCCATACACTTTATGTTCAGAAGTTGAAATCCACGAATTTATATCCCCACGAAATTGCTGTTTTGAGCAAAACTACGAAATTTCATGCCCACGAAATTTAATGATTTTACAGTATATAGTGTTATGCATATACCGGTATGCAATAAATCTTCTTATTACATACTCGTTTCTATTTCCCGTTAAGTTACACTGGTACCGGAAACGTCAATATTTTTCCATACACTGACGCCTGAATTTCATATCGGGTGCGTGACGTAATTCAGTGTGTGTTGTTGCACTATTTTTTTCTATCTAGTTCAGTATTGTCAATCCTATTTAGGCTATTGAACATATATATGATATTTACATAATATTTATACGTGTGGATGCGTATGTAATAAAAAGGTTATTATCTTTGCATCGGGAAATATGCACTCGTTCTTCAGCGGAAGAATATTGCGCTCCTGTAGTCGCGCAATATTTCCGCTGAAGAACTCGTGCATATTTCTCGATACAAAGCTAATAACCTATAAATATACACAAAAATATACACCAACAAGAGAAGTAAACCTGAATATCATCAAAACATATAACTTTAATGCAAGTTTACAGCAATTAATATAACGAAAGTTTGGAATAAAGCATAATCGTAGTTAAAGTGCATTCATATACAAAGTGCATTGATAATACTCATACAACCTTTAGTACGCAATGGTTCACAAATGACAGATTTTCTGCTTCGATAAGTAATGATTTCACGGTTAGATCAAATGGACGACATTTCCATTAATTAGACAATCAAAAAGAAGCAATGTCTAAACCAAGTCTAATGCACATATCTGGAATATAATTTATTCACTTTCATCATCGCTTTCTTCGTCAGATACGTCTTCTCCCCCGCTACTTTCCTCTAAATCATCTAAATATTCTCTCCCTGTATCCAGTATCTCTTTGAAAACTTCTGTAATTTAAACACCAGACGAAATAAAAAATGACTTTTATTAAATTCATTAAAAAGAGACAAAAACTTCAGAAGTAGTGAGTAGGCGTTATTGTTCACTTGTTCTTAATATACAAGTGTTTATTGATAGTTTATACCTGTCAAATACATGTAGTTATTAAAACTATTAAGTCGTCTATATATTGTATTTTTACACAAAAAATAACAAATAGTAAGACATATCAACAAGTGTGGACATTACATTTACATTTTGACATCCTAAAACAAAGTTAATAACAAATAATTGATGTCACCTGAAAGGAGAGCGTCCATTTCCGGAACAACTCGATCCTGATGGACATAGTTGATAACTGGAAACATTTTACTTTCCACAAAGTTGAACTTTTTTATGAGCTTGTCCTTGATTTCCTTTACAGCCATGTTGTCGAAAACCTGGAGACAATTTTCTTTCACCGCATCGCTCAGCCTATCAGCCTTAGTGAGTATGACAATGTAAGGTATACCTTTGAAAACAAAATGAAAAGAAAACGGTAATATTAGATCGTTGATATTTGAAAAAAATCCAAATGAACTTTAGCACGGGTTATATTTTTATATGAACGTATACATTTACAACATTAGAATTATATAATTCCGTCCTGAATATTCATAAAAACACAGCTGGCGGTAATCGAACATAAATTGAAATTTTGCTTTTCCCGCCAAATTACTCCAAAATTTTTTCTATCCGTTATTTAATTTGAAATATGTAATATATTGACCTCCAATATATATTAACAACCATAACATAATTTTCCGGCACAAACAGAAAAAGTGGAAACGCTGCAGGTGACCCAACATGGCAAATATGTAAAGGTTGCAGGCTCAGTTTGTTTAAGCATGTTATGGACGGCTGAACCATTACTTGACGAAATTGTTGAACTTGGCTGTCCAAAATGTTTTCGATTCATGCAAGATTATTTTTTGGGCACGAACCTCTCACGACATAAAAACCATCAAACCAACAATTATAAAACGCAAACGAGAACTAAGCACTTACGGAGGCGAAATGTTAAAATTGCTTACTGTGGTTATCGCTTGCTGCGCGATTTAGTTGTGCACAAAACATTGTGATGAACTCCTTTGAACATGTTTTGATAGAATTCCGCTTAAGCCGGTGCTAGGGGCGTCAGAGGTTTTGCACTTCCCATTACCTCTCACGAACAGACTCAATCAAACCAAGTATGCTTTTCGCTTGTTTGATTACATTCTATTGTTCCAGTTGATCTTTCTAAGTTGTTTATTATATACAACATATTTACATATTACCAAATACAATTTGTACCACATTGACAGGCACAAAATCACAATTTTAGAGAAATACAGAAACATGTCATTAAAACAAGTCTTGATATCAACAAAATCGTTACGCAATAGCATTCTGACAGAACTCATTTTTCATTTTTATCAGCTTTAGAAAGCACTGTGAAATGTGACGCAATGCGAAAGGCTTTAAATGCGAATCCTGTTCATAAAACGTATGCCAGCAGAAACATGTAAGTAATAATTATAGTTTATGTACTCAAGACTGTCTTTCATGCCAAATCTAAAATAATCTTACATAGACTGAAGAATCACAACGGGTACTGTGAAATAACAATGATATGACACAGCAGCTGCAGAGAAGCGTTAGAGTAGGTACCTAGAGTTAGAATATGTGAATGTAGCCAGGTGGTTTTAGTAACAAAAGTGCCCTAGAAATAATTTTATGAGGGCCGGTGTAACGGTCAGTTTTTTCCCCAGTCAGGTTTTTCCTACCCTAGTCAATTTCCCCTCAAATTGCAACTGGTTGTTATTGATCATTCTTATGGAGGAGAAAACTAACTAGACAATTCCTTTTCCCTTCGTCCAATTTCCTGACTAGTCAATTATTTCCCCTGTTAGTGAATTGGAACTGGTTATTCCTGGTTATTCTTAACTATCCTGCATTTTATTTCTGATGGTCGATTTTCATTTAAATTTCATATAAAATAAAAAATATGTTTCATATGCTGTGTAAAATAATGAAATGTTTTTAAATGAACTTATTTTAATTTCTGTTATATTTTTTTCAATTGATTTCTTTTATTGAAAGGAAATTACTGCTTGTCAGTTCTTTTCCCGACTAGCCAGTACTTGACCAGTAAGGTGGAGAAAATAAATTGACCGGTCAGTTCTTTCACCCCTAGTCAATACTTGACCTGTCGGGTGGGGAGAAGAAATGGACCGATCAGTTTTTTCCCCCAGCCAGTACCAGACCTGTCGGGTGGGTAGTCAGTTCTTTCCCCTCTAGCCAGTAACTGCACTGTTAGGTGGGGGAAGAAACAGTCCGGTCAGTTCTTCCCCCATGCAAGTACTTGACCTGTCTGGTGGACAATGAAACTGGCCAGTCAGTACTTCCCCCTAGCCAGTACTTTCTCTTTTAGGTGGGAGAAGAAACTGACCAGTCAAGTCTATCCCTCCTAGCCAGTACTTGAGTTGTCGGGTAGGGGAATAGAACTGACCAGTCAGTTCTTTCCCTTCTAGCCAGTAATTGCTCTGTAGCGGAAGAAACAGTCCGGTCTGTTCTTTCCCCCTAGTCAGTACTTGACCAGTAAGGTTGGGGAAGTAAATTGACCGGTAAGTTATTTACCCCCTAGCCAGTGCTTGACCTGTCAGGTGGGGAGAAGAAATTGACCGGTCAGTTCTTCCCCGCCCCCACCCGCCCCACCCCAGCCATTTCTTGACCTGTTGGGTTAGGAGAAGAAATTGACCAAAAAGTTCTTTTCCCCCTGGTCCATACTTCACTATCAGGTGGGGGAAGAAATTGACTAGTCAGTTCTTCCCCCCCCCCCCCCCCGTAAATAGTACTTTGCTCTGTTCTTTCTCCCCTAGCCAGTACTTGCTCTGTTAGGTGGGGGAAGAAATTGACCTGTCAGTTATTTTTCCCCAAGCCAGTACTTGACCTATCGGGTGAGGAGAAGAAGTTGACTTGTCAGTTCTTTCCCCCATCATATTCTTGACCTATCAGGTTTGGTAAGTATTTGAACAGTCGGTTCTTTCCCCGCTAGCCTGTACTCGCTCTGTTAGGTGGGGGAAGAATCTGACCGGTCAGCCCCCCCCCCCCTACCACCCCCTGCCCATTACTTGATCTTTCGGGTGCGGGATGAAATTGACCAGTCAGTTACTTGTCCCCTAGCCAGTACACTTCTGTTAGGTTGGGGAAGAAATTGACCGGTCAGATCTTTCCTCCCTAGCCAGTACTTGACCTGTCTGGTAGGGAGAAGAAGTTGACCAGTCAAGTCTTTTCCTCGTAGCCAGTACTTGACCTGTCGGGTGGGGGAATGAACTGACCAGTCAGTTCTTTCCCCTACAGCTAGTACTTGCTCTGTTAGGTGGGGGCAAGAAACAGTCCGGAAAGTTCTTTCCCCTAACCAGTACTTGACCAGTAAGGTGGGGGAAGTAAATTGACCGGTCAGTTATTTACCCACTAGCAAGTACTTGACCTGCCGGGTTGGGGGAAAAAATTAAACGGTCAGTTCTTTCCCCAAAGCCAGTACTTGACCTGTCGAGATAGGAGAAGAAATTGATCAAACAGTTCTTTTACCCCTAGTCCATACTTCACTATTAGGTGGGGGAAGAAATTGACCAGTCAGTTCTCCCCCCTCCACCAGCCAGTACTTTGCTCTGTCAGTTTGGGTAGAAATTGACTGGTCAGTTCTTTCGCCCTAGCCAGTTGACCTGTCGATTAGGGGAATGAAATTGACCGATCAATTCTTTCCCCCCTAGCTTGTACTCGCTCTGTTAGGTGGGGGAGGAAATTGACCTGTCAGTTCTTTTCCACCAAGCCAGTACTTGACCTATCGGGTGGGGAGAAGAAGTTGACTGGTCAGTTCTTTCCCCCATCATATTTTTGCCCCGTCTGGTCTGGGAAAACTTTGACTTATCAGTTCTTTCCCCGCTAGCCTGTACTTGCTCTGTTAGGTGGGGGAAGAATCTGACCGGTCAGTTCTTTCCCCCTTGGCCATTACTTGATCTTTCGGGTCGGGGCTCAGTTCTTTCCCCCTGGCCAGTACTAAGTCTTGTTCTGTTAGGTTGGGGAAGAAATTGACCGGTCAGTACTTTCCTCCATCATTTTCCCGACCTGTCAGGTGGGGGAAGATTTTGACCAGTCAGTTCTTCCCCCCTTAGCCTGCACTGCACTGTTAGGTGGGGAAAGAAATTGACCTGTCAGTTCTTTATCCCTAGCCAGTACTTGGCCTGTCAGATGAGGGAAGAAATTGACCTGTCAGTACTTTTCCCACTAGCCAGTACTCGACCTGTCGAGTGGGAAGAAGACACTGACCGGTCAGTATCCCCTCCCCACCCCCCCCCCCCACCAGCCCAGCATGTACGTGGGGATGAAGAAATTCATCAGTCAGTTCTTTCCCCCTAAAATATACATAGGTGACGGAAGAAATTGACTGGTCAGCTCTTTCCCCCCTAGCCAGTACTTGCTCTGTAAGGTTAGCCAGTACTTGCTTTGTAAGGCTGGGGGAAAAATTGTCTGGTCAGTTCTTTTCCCCCAGCCAGTAGTTGACCTGTCATGTGGGGGAAGAAATTGACTGGTCATTTCTTTCCCTTAGCCAGTACTTCACCTATCGGGAAGGGGAAGAAACAGGCCGGTCAGTTCTTTCCCCTCTAACCAGTACATTACCTCAGGTGGGAAAGACATTGATCAGTCAGTTCTTTCCCCCTAGCCAGTACTTGACCTGTGGCGTGGGGAGAAGAAATTGACCGGTCAGTTCTTTCCCTCCTAGCACATACTTCACTATCAGGTTGGGAAAGAAATTGACGAGTCAGTTCTTTCACCCCTAGCCAGTAGTTAATCTATTAGGTTCTTTCCCCCTAGCATATACTTGATCAATCAGATTGGGAAGAAATTGTAGAAATTAAAAACGCCCTACAATCGATTTCGTTAATGCACGGGACCCCTCTCAGTCGGTGCAATTTTGCCTCACAGGATTTCTATTGACTCTCTGCACCCGGCACGGGAACCCTCTTCGACAAAATTTTCTATCGGCACAGGTATTTTTACTTCCATTAATATGCTTTAAAACTGAAAATAAATCAGCAATTTCACATAACAGGCATATTTAAATTTTATTATCACGTAGTGGTACTCAAGTAACTTTTAAACGCGAATTTGTATAATTTGATTTGATACAAAGAGAGACCATTCATGCATAGCTAGTCTGAAAAGGGGGTATTTAGCGACACATCTGTACCATAACAAACCCCCCGTCCTGCCGAGCACACAAGTCTGTACCGGAAACATCGATATTTTTCCATACACTGACGCTCGACTTTCATATCGGATGCGATTAGTGTCGTAGCATTATTTTTTTATTTAGTTCAGTATTGTCAATCTTATCCTATTGAAAACATTTAAAGTAGTTACATTACTTTGTAAGCGTATGTAATAAAAAGGTTATCATCTTTGCATCGGTAAATGTACGCTCGTTCTTAAGCGGAAGAATATTGCGCTCCTAAAGTCGGGCAATCTATTTCCACTGCAAAACTGGTGCATAGCTAGTAACCGATAATTATTGTGGTGCTTTTAAATACAAACACCATCTCACAACTCTAACACTGAAGTTAAATTGAGACGGCGACGGTGCCGATAGAAAATTAACTGTGTCCAAGAGGGTTCCCGTGCCTGGTGCACCCCACATGACGGGACAAGTACTGGCTAGGAGTTTAAAAACTGTCCAGTCAATATCTTCCCCACCTGACAAGTCAAGTACTGGCTGGGTGGAAAGAACTGACTGGTCAATTTCATCCCCTAACTGACAGTCAAGTACTGGCTAAGAGGGAAAAAACTGTTTGGTCAATTTCTTTCCCCAGCTGACAGGCCAAGTACTGGCTAACGGGGAATGACCCGCCAGTTTCTTCCCCCACCTGACAGATGAAGTATATGCTAGCGGGGAACGAACTGACTGGTCAATATCTTCCCCCACCTGATAATCACGTATATTCTAGGGGTGAAAGAACTGACCGGTCAATTTCTTCCCCCAACTGGCCGGTCAAGTACTGGCTAGGGGGAAAAGAACTGACTGGTCAATTTCTTCCCTTACTTGACATTTCAAGTACTGGCCAGGCGGACAGAACTGCCCAGTCAATATCTTCCCCCGACCAACACCTAAAAAGCAAGTACTTGCTAGGGGGAAAGAACTGACTAGCCAATTTCTTCCTCTCCCCCTACCTAACAAAGCAAGTACTGGCTAGGGGAAGGAACTGACTGGCTATTTTCTTCCCCAACCTGATAGGTCAAGTACTGCCTATTGGGAAAAGAACTGACTGGCCAATTATTTCCCTCACTTGACAGGTCAAGTTCTGGCTAGTGGGGAAAGAACTGACCTGTCAAATTCTTCCCCGGTCTGACAGGTCAAGCACTTCCTAGGGGAGGGGGAAGACCTGGCTGGTCATTTCTTCCCCCCACTAAAATGAAATACTGGCAAAGGGAGAAAGAACTGTTTGGTCAATCTCTTCTCCCCATCCGACAGGTCAAGAACTGGCTGGTCAATTTCTTCCCCCACCTGACAGGTCTAGTACTGGCTTGGTGGGAAATAACTTACCGGTCAATTTCTTCACCCCCCCCCGCCCGTAAAGGTCAAGTACTTGCAAGGGGGAAAAGAAATGACTTGTCAATTTCTTCTCCCACCTGACCGGTCAAATACTGGCTAGGGGTAAAGAACTGACTGTTCAGTTTCTTCCCCGACCTGAAAGGTCAATAACTGGCTAGGGGGAATGAACTGACCGGCCTGTTTCTTCCCCCAACCGGACAGGTCAAGTATATGCTAGGGAGGAGGGGGGGATGACTGGTCAATTTCTTATCCAACCTGATAATCAAGTATATTCTAGTGGGGTGGGGGGAGAACTGACCGGCCAATTTCTTCCCCCACCTGACCCGTCAAGTACTGGCTAGCGGGGAAAGAAGTGACTGGCCAGTTTCTTCCCCAACCTGACAGGTCAAGTATATGCTGGGGGAAAAGAACTCACTGGTCAATTTCTTGACCGTTCAGTTTTTTCCGCCACCTCGCAAAGCAAGTAATGGCTAGTGGGGGCGGGGGGAATAACTGACCAGTCAGTTTCTTCCCCCACCTAACAGAGCAAGTACGGGCTAAGGGGAAAGAACTGACCGGTCAGTTTCTTCCCCAACCTAACAGAACAAGTACTGGCTAGGGAGGGGATAGAACTGACTTGTCAATTTCATTTCCCCAAAAGACAGATAAAATATTGGGTAGGAGGAAAGAACTGACTGATCAATTTCCTCTCCCCATCCCACATGTCAAGTACTGGCTAGCGGGAAAAGAACTGACCGGTCAATTTCTTCCCCTAAATGACAGATCAATTGTATGCTAGGGGAAAAGAATTCTGGTCAATTTCTTTCCCCACCTGATAGGTCAAGCATATGCTAGAGGGGAAAGAACTGACCGGTCAATTTCTCCTCCCTATCGGACAGGTTAAGTACTGGTAAGGGGGGGGGGGGAAAGAACTGACCAGCCAATTTCTTCCCCCACCTGACAGGTCAAGTATTGTCAAGTATTGGCTTGGGAGGAAAGAACTGACTAGTCAATTTCTTCTCCCACTTAACAGGTCAGAAAAAAGGTCAAGTACATGCTAAGGGGGAAAGAACAGACCGGTCAATTTCTTCCCCGCACCAGACAGATAATTAACTAATTAAAGGCAAAGATCGCATTTATGCGTTCATTTTAACTCTTATCGAGTACCGCATGTCGTATTTATCCGCCAAAAGATATCAGGCGTGTATGCCGAGGATCGCATAAATGTGTTATCCGCCTGATGTGATTTTACGTTTGAAAGAGTACTAACGATTGGACTGCTGTCTAAGAAAACCAATGAAAATATTTTATTCTAAAGATTTATAAAACCCGGAAGCGATCAAAACAATCAAAATATGTATTATTTAAGGATGTATTTTTAATATACTCATCACTAAATATCGGAATTAGAAAGTTATTTCTAGGTATTGCCTATTTTATCTTCTCTTTCTATTATACTGCAGAACCTTTCTTTTTTATTCAGTATTTTTTATTTTATTAAATAAAGTATAATTTTGTTCTTTCATAATGTCATTTGTTTTAATGTTTAGCAATAGATGATATTTGAATAAATATAAAATAATCAATAATGGCTGTTTTTCTATGTCAAATCTTCAGTTTTCTATATTCAGTTGCTTCAGTTGACCTGTAAAACAATTTTGCAAATCAAAATAATAGTAAAATAGATTATTAATGGTAGCATCAGTTGTGAAAATTTCAGTTTTATTAATCTTTTATAAACAGATGTTTGTTCCTTATATTGATCAAAGGATGCCTAGAACTTATCGATTATTGATTATCAGTGAAAATCCACAGGCAAACAAAGCAGATAAATTGATAAGAGGCTCAGGAATGTATCGGAAAATTGATACCAGTAATTAAGCGGCGATATGACTGCTGGTGTTAATGAGTTAAATAGTACTAGTTAAAAATATGATTCAATATTGACAAAAACACATTGATTAAAGTTACAAAAAAAAAGAAACATATAGGTCAATTAAAATGAAAAACAATACCTATTTCATTTGAAATTCAAATGGAAAATAAACAGACACCTAGTAACAATACCGAAAGAAACCAGTACCGGTATCGAACAATAGCGGATTAGGAAAACTAGACCCTGCGGCATATAGGATTATAAACTTACACAATGTATCCTGTAAAAAGAAAACGCATAGAAGTAAACAAGGTGGTAAAAGTAAAATAATTCCTAAGCAAAATGGTGTCAACTTTAAAAAATTGATATGCCCTAAGAAATACAATCAGTATAGAAATATACGCAAACATGTATCTTGCAGTACGCTGAACTGTAGATCTGTTGTGAACAAAGTTGATTGTGTGGGCCAATACCTCAGGGATGAGAGAATAGATTTCGCTCTTCTGACTGAAACTTGGTACTCGGACGAGAAACAGCATCAGTTTGAAACTCCGACTTGAACCAGAATGGATATAAATTAAGCGTAACTAATTGAAAAAATCAAAAAGGCGGTGGTGTTGCGATCACATGTAGAAACACGATCAATATGCAAAGGGAAACTCATGGCACTGTTCGCAGCTTTGAATATGGTATTTGGAAGCTCGTTTTCAAAAATATAACCATATAAGACCCCTAGTACTATCCACTTGTAACCAGTTCGTTGCTGATTTTTTTTATTTCATCGAAAATATTTTACCACATTATGACAATTTACTTATAATGGGGAATGTCAACTTGCATATAAACGATGACAACAGTTCTATTACAAACTTCAAGGATTCCCAAGTAGCAATGGGCCTGGAACAACACGTTGATTTCAGTACTCATACAGGAGGACATAGCTTTGATCTAGTCATAACTGAGTCACTTAATTGTGTACATGTAGAGAAATGTGAATCTGGACCATTATTTTTATCTGATCACTGTGTTGTTAAGTTTCTCTTAAATGTTAGAAAAGAGACTATTACTAGTAGGAGCGTGCCATTTAAAAACTTTAAAAATTTGAACGAATCAGAATTTTCCAACGACCTAAGTACAGTAAACGTAGATTCACAGAATATAGACGACTTTGTGAAAGAGTTTGAATCGGAAATAAAGGATGTCCTGAATAAGCACGCTCCCCTACAAGAAAAAACTATAATTCAGAGAGCACCCAAACCTTGGTTCAATAACAAACTGCAACAAATAAAGCAACAAGTTAGAAAGTCTGAGTGTACATAGAGGCGTTATGGTATAACAGATCAGTCTGAGTCGTATAAAAAATGTAAGAAATGAGTACAATTTTGAAATCAAATGTCAAATGAGAAACACACTCAGTGAAAAAACAGAGAACGCTAAAGGTGATTCTAAGACTCTGTATGGATTGGTATCTGAGCTAACTGGTACCAAATCTGAAAACCCACTGCCTCAAGGAGAGTTTAATAATTCATTGGCCGAAAAATTTGCCGACTTTTTCATGGCAAAAATCTCAAAAATACGTCAATCCCTAAGTGAATACCAAAACTTTAAACCTCAAGAAAAGGATATACAAAATTTAAACAAATTTACTGAACTGACTCAAGATGAAGTGAAAAATCTCATCAATGAACTGAATACTACGTCTTCAGAGTTAGATATTTTGTCAACACGTATTCTTAAATCTCATGTAAATGAACTTCTCTCTAGTATCACGAAATTGGTGAATCTCTCATTACAACAAGGTGTTTTCCCTGTGAAATACAAACAAGCAGTTGTTAGACATCTGCTCAAAAAATCTGGTCTTGAACTAGAGCTTTCCAATTATCGTCCTGTGAGTAATTTATCATTTCTATCAAAACTTACTGAGAAAGCTGTTCTTTACAGATTAAACAAATATGTAAATCAAAACAGTCTTTTGCCTAAGAACCAGTCTGCATACAGGAAGTACCATTCATGTGAATCTGCGCTACTTCGGTTAGTCAATGATCTTCTAACTGGTATGGAGAAAAAGGAAGTCACTGCCCTTATTGCTATTGACTTAAGTGCAGCATTAGACACTGTCGACCAAGACATTCTTCTAGATGTCCTAAAAGCATAATATGGCGTCTGTGATACATCTCTTCAATGGGTAGACTCCTATTTAAGGCCTCGTACTTGTAAGATTAATATCAACAATGTATATCCATCCATCAGACCGCCATCTTGAATGCAGTGGGCCCCAGGGCAGTTGCCTTGGTCCTTCGCTATATCTCACCTAAGCTGGAAATCTTTTTGATGTCATTCCAAAATCCATATCAGTCTACGGTTTTGTTGATGATCATATAGCAAATAAAAGCTTTCGTCCTACGTCTGTTTCCGTAGAATCACAAGCGATATAATCAATGACTGGATGAACAGAAACAAACTGAAAATGAACACTTCCAAAACTGAATTTATTATGTTTGGTAGCCTACCTCAATTGAACAAGTGTTTTACAAATTCCATTAACATTGCTGGTGATGATGTAAAACGTGAAAGCACAATTAGATATCTCGGTTCATTTCTTGACGAAACCTTAAACTTTAAAGATCATATAAATCGCAAATGTCGTACAGCCATGTTGAATTACCTACGAATTAAGAACAACCGAAAATACTTAACAAAAGCAGCCACTGAAATTTTAGTTTTGTCTCTAGTTATTTCACATCTGGATTATTGTAATGTTATACTGTATGGTGTAGCTAACTGTGAAGTGCGTAAGATGCAACTTATTCATAACATGTGCGCAAAACTTGTCCTTAACAGGAGGAAATCTGACAGTTCTAAACAAGCATTGTACAACTTACATTGGTTGCCGGTGAAAGCAAGAATTGAGTTCAAGACTCTCTTTCATGTATAGCTGTCACACTGGCAGAGCATCTCTGTACTTAACAGAATCGCTTACAGAGTATATTCCTAGTAGACAAGGTTTGAGATCGTCTGAAAATTCTCAATGTCGTTATTTTGTTCCATACAACAAGTGCAAAACATTCAATGATAGAAGTTTCTGTACTATTGGTCCAAAACTTTGGAATGAACTGCCGTTAGAACTACGCAAAAGTAAACCACTCGACACATTCAAAAAAAATCTTAAGACACTGTATTTCAGAGATTTTGTGGCATTGTTTTAAATTTTTGATAACTGTTTATCATGCGAAAACAGCAGGTGATAGTTCTAAAATTTTTGTAAAATGTTTTACATTTCAACATTTATATCTCCAAGGTTTGTTAAATAAACGCACTTTTTGGTAAGGCTCTATGGGTAGGGAAGTGTATAGTATTTCTTTCTTAAACAGTATTATGAAGGCACCATAAACAGGGGGGTTTGAACCTCTATATGCAGCCCGTCTGGGCGTACCAGATGCTTAAAGCACTGGTATTGGCAATAAGGATAAAATGACCACAAGGGGAGGAGTGCGATCAGGACTGTTTATTACAATAAGGCTGTTATTATTATTATTGTCATAATTAATATTATAACGATAACTGTTATTATCATTATTATGTACAACGCCATTGAATATATAATTGTATAAAAATAAGCGTTTTATCAAATTATTCAGTTTCAGTACTTGATGGGAAAACTTGACTAGGGGGAAAAATTGACTAACTAGTCAGTTTCTTCTTCTATCAGAAGACTAATTCCAAGCGGGAAGGGGGGGGGGGGGCGGCAACTGACTAGTGGGGATAAAACTGACCCCGCAGTTCCCGGGGGAAAAATTGACTGGTCAGTTTTCCCCGGGAAAAGAACTGACTGGAGAAAACTGGGCTGTTACACTGGCATGTTAATGCCCGAAGACAACATTTTTGTTGTACCTTGAACCTTCTCGGTTACTTTGATAGCTGTCTCCAAAAAAGAGATAACAATATTTTATGTAAATTAGAGGGGTCAAGAGGTCATGCTATGAAATTCTGATTTGGCGATTTTTTGTCTGTAGCTTTTATTTCAATTATCATGTAATGGCAATGTTACTGGAAAATCTTACGTAATATTTAGGCAACTGAACCCTAACTGTATTATGAAACTATTGTTTAGTCATTTAGAATTGATGCAAAGCTAAATGTCATGCACTTTATCTATTCACGTTGACACATTGTCATCTATAGATACTATTAGTATGTTATCCAAAAGCGATGAATGGAATTTATTCAATCTTTAAAGAAAGATTAAGGACACTAAGGAAGTACAAGTACAATGAATTTATCTAGCTTATTTTTTTAATTATCTCCCTTTATTAAACTTACATATAACATCTGATTTCCAAAAAATAACTCTGAGTATATCGTGCTCTGTTTAGCGTACCATATATTTCATCAAAAACTACATTACGTTATCTACGTTACGTCAATCTTGTCACTTAAGATTGACAAACTTTTCAAAAATCACAATTAGCATTAGGTTTCATTGCTTAATTAACAATCATATCTAATTGAATAATTCTTTATGTAACTTACTTTAAAGTACATTCTTTTGCCAGATGCAGCTTATTGGTACATACGTTACTTAATTAGATGATGTTCTTTGTTCATTAAAACTCCATATTGATAGGGAGTCCGCGACGCAGCGGTTAGCATGCTAAGCTACAACCCCAGCGGTCCGGGTTCGATCCCAGGTCGCGAATGATATTCCGACTAGTGTTCAGTACTGGTACTGTTTCCAACAGTTTAGGCCTAGTCTGGATGCTGGGTAGGTAAATATGCCACCTGCCGTTGGCTCCGCTGGAAATAAGTTGTTCCATCCATTCTAGATGGGGACTTTCGTCCACTATCTACCTTAAACAAGACGCTTTACCTTTTTTAAAACTAAACACAGAGTCATTAAGGACATTAAGTAAGTGTGTTATATACCGATAACCTAGATGAGTGTTCATATAGGAACGCAGTTAAATAGTTCCGAAAGTGTATATGAACTCATTGCGCTATGCTGCTATTCTGCTAACTTCACAAAAACGAATTATTTGACAATACTGAATACTGTTCTGTAACCATGAGTTTACAAGTACAGGTACGTGTTTTAGCGACTCCCATATACAGCCGACATCATCTCTCATAAAAGAACTTACATATATTGGCTTGCAATTTTTCTGGTATATTCTCCGACGCCACTTAAATATTCACCATTATAAACAATATGACATGTGCAAAGGTCAAGTTTCCTTTTTGTTTGTAGATAAATTTACTTCCCTTTTATATCATCCAGTACAATTAATGTGTTTTCCATCAGTTTTCAAACTAATTCAAAAATAAAATTTTGATTGGTATTGATAAATAATAATAAAAGCTATTAACAATTACACATTTCCAGAATATGAACACAGACACAAGTCACAACATTATTGTATATATAGGAAATACTGCATTGTTATGATTGCAATACAATACGTTGATATGCAGTGTAGATCTGCATTGAACAATACTGTTATTAACTTTCACTGTTTATTTATTCATTAGTACCATATAATTATCTTGCATTTCATTTGTTTATTAATCACTTTCCTTAAATATGATATTATTATAATAATTTTTCATTACATTGTTATTACTTATTTCTTGCCAAGCTTAAAATAAAATCACATTCATTATGAAGATATTAGCATTTGAAAGCATTCAACAATTATAGATTTAAAGACAATTTTAAAGTACATACCTCTTCATGAATTATATGATACAAATAGTTATCATTTATATACATATGACCCCCCATACAGTTACTTTGAAAGGAGAATGCTGTACTAGCATGCGGTTTGTGAAAAATGGATGGCGTTGGTAACAATATATTGTTTTTAATTTTACCAGTCATCTACTTTGATCATCATTTTGTCATCTGGTGTTAACTAGCGAAGGGAAATGCATACAAAGACAAAAATAGGTGATATTAAGGGAAATTGCTGTGTACAAGAACCATAACACTACCTTGCTAACCTTTTATCTAATTGAGTTGTCCTGGCTATAACTCTAAATGTGCTGAAGGGACTTTTATTCAATCTACATACAAAAATTAGAGGACATTAGGACACGTTCTTGTGTACAAGAACCATAACTCAACATTGCTTTCTTCATCATATCCTTCCTTTATTTAATATTTGTGTTAGGGCAACTTCAAAATCATCTAAGCGATTTTGTGGAACTTTTTCACATTATGACAAGGTACGTTGAGAGGAAGTTTGCCATCATGCTTACGTTTTCCAATTATCTCCTTTTATCAAATTTATTTGTCCTGGACATTACAAATGAGAGAAGAAGTTTGTATAAACTGCATATATTTACTGGAACAGATAAATACATTTACTGGAAAAGAAAATATAACTCTTATAAGTTTAGTTTGTCACTTTTAAATTATCCCTTTTTAATACATTTTAAAAGATTTTCCAAGAAATGGTTTCAGGGATTGCTTCTTAAAGAGACCAGTTTAATGAATTGTACAACAACAAACCACATTCTTTATTATATTAAATTATGCTTGTCCTAAACATAAGTGAAAAACTATTCAAGGTATCAAGTTGACATTTGACTGCACACAATGAAAGGATATACAATGTGTAGAAAACTGTCTATACCAGTTTATACCCTTTTTGTTTTTTAAGCCAACAAAGCTCTTAATAATGAACGTCTTCGTGCGTGCCACTTTAATAATATCTTCCGTTAAATGCAGTAGAGGGGTAGACAACAAATTGTACATTGAAACCGATTCTATTCTGCGGGATAAAGGTATTAAAATTTATATAGCTTACACAACTAAACAAGCCTATATCATGAATCTTTCTAGAATATGCGTTTATTTGTGTTAAAGCCTTATTTCGAATACATGACGAGTTTTATTCATAGAATGAAATACTATACCGCATTACCCTTCTGAAAAGATAAATTTAAAAGAATAATTTATAGGCAATTTATTTCTGTTCTTTCAAATATTAACGTGATTGAATGTTTTATCAATAAAAGTAAGCATTGTTGTAGTTGGTAAATAAAACCCATTTTATATGCAAGGTTATGTATCTTTCAGTAGGCAATATGACCATGTTTATTTATATTTTATAGCACTTACTGCGACGTTTGACATGTATCTGTGACACTTAAACTAAGAAGCATCTGTGTGATCAAACTGAAATGCATTAGTTAAATGAAGGAAATTATCTTAACGAGAAATCAGAAATATTTGGTAAAGTAGTCTCACATTAAGTTAAAGCAACGAAAAGAAACATTTAAAACTTTCCAACATGTCCTGCCAGAAGGTGAACTTCAAACATATTTCATAATAATATGTATGCAAATATGACATAAATATTTACTCTGTAAAATAAAAGCTTTTCTAAAATTGTAAATAACCAATATATACTGAATAAAATAGTTATGTGCCCCATACTTAAAAAAAATAACATAAAATACTTCTTGAAATGTAGTGTACACTCGGAACAATATGTTATAATGGATAAAATGCCGAACTTTTAACACAATCAAAACACGTCTTTAGATATAAAATTCATTCATTTTTCGATTGCAACCAATTTTTGACAGGTCACAGAAAGTAAACAAACATGTTTACAAATTGCATGTACATACTTAAAACGAAAACGTATTTTGGGAAGATAATGAAATAGCTTCGTAAACGTGCCTCTTTTAATAAGAGCATTCATCATTCGTGTCATATCCAACCATTCGCTAGAAAAAAAAGCTATTAGTATGAACAGTTCGTATTCTTTGTTTTTTTGTTTTGGGTTTAACGCCGTTTTTCAACAGTATTTCAGTCATGTAACGACGGGCAGTTAACCTAACCAGTGTTCCTGGATTCTGTACCAGTACAAACCTGTTCTCCGCAACTAACTTCCCCACATGAGCCACCAACGCTCTACCTACTGAGCTAAGCGGGCTCGTATTCTTTCAAATGGTATTCACTTGTTTACTTAAACACAGCTTTTATGTGTTTTTGTGACTTAACAAATAGGGTGAATTAGTAAATTAGTCAAATATATGTTTGCGTCACTTAATATTCTTGAAATTTTACTATGTTATTAACAACACTTTGTTCTAAAAGTATGCTCAATTTTGTATTTGCCGCAGTTGCAAAGATATTGGAAATTAAGCAAATGGCGCTTACCCTTTTTTGTTCTGTATATAATCCCTGTGACCTTTAACCTTTATATATGAGCATACAATGCGTTTTCGAGTGCGAGTCATAATTTATTAATTGGATACAAGTTTACGTGTATTTAAACGTATAATTTAAATTCAAATCCTGTATAATGTGAAATTATTCACATATCATTGCATCAGTGCCGAAAACTATGTGAAAATATCAGTTTTAACACATGACCTTTTGACCTCTATAATGTGCATATAATGATCATATTTTTGGAGACTGCACTCAGATGGACCGGGGATGTTTAAACTCGAATAAAGTCTTTGTCTCCAAGCTTTAACATTCCGGCCCTCATAAACTTTTTTCAGGGGTTAAAACCACAATACTTCGATCCGTACAATGGCATAGAGTTTCCGGGTCTTTTCCGGTCAATGCTTGGAAGATTAGGGGTTCCAGTCCACCAATATTTAGCAGACATAGTGAATCATTACCCATATAAAGCCGATAATTTACTCGACTCGGGACCAAAAACACTCACTCAATAAAATAAAACTTTCTTAACATGCATTGTTCTTATCTATGTATGCCAAATGAGTCACGTGCATAAAATTGTGAGCATTGTACTGAATAAAATCTGAAAGAAAAGATCCTTTGGAAGCACAGAATTCAACAAAGAAGAATAATAGCAGAGTCGGTTCATGAGAAGTAATGAAATGTGCAACTCCTCTCACGCTCCCTAGCACCAGGTTAAGCAGAACTCTATTACACATCTATTAAATTGACTCCATGATCCCAAAGGACCAGAAAATAACAATATTATCTCCGACATACTATCTTGGAACAAGATTTGTTTTACTTACAGTTCTTACTATGTTTAGCTGGAAATTACCAGCTGCATTGTGCCATTTTATCTTAGTAATACGGTATTTGTTGCACATTCTTAAAGTATAGCACTCAGTTTTAGCCCAGTTTAAATGCCAGAATAGAGGAAATGCACATTTATCTATTGATTTTTACTATTTGCAAAAATATTCTTTCACTGACCTTTTATGCGAAGCCATGTCTGAAAATATTTGAACTCTGTAACAAAAGACTCCTGGAGCGAGTCTACACTGCAAACATCAAACACGTAGCAAATGCAGTGTATCTTGTTCTCTTTTGTGGGCTTTTTAATGTACTTCTTGGATTCCTTAGTAATTCCTTGTTTGATCTGTGTAATAAAATGTAGTGTTAATTCGCTCTACCTATTTTGAAATGCACGTGTATGTTACATAAAACTTTAAGATGATATATATATATATCAACCAACAACAATGTTTTAGTAAATTATGTCAAAATAGTAATTTGTTCATCTATTTTCAATCAAAGTTTTCTTTAAGCAATAGTAAAATAACGTTTTCTTTCAGAAAATATTGTATACATATGTGTTGTTTAAACCACATAGTATAAATAGTAATGAATATGTAATGTCAAGAATATAAGAATAACAACAATTTACTGCGTTTTAGCATGCAGATTCGTGAGTACTTAAAACATTTGCTTCTTACATGTCCCGAGAGAAATTTCGTTATCCCATTCCAACTTCTCTCCTTGCAATGCAAGTGTAATTTATATATTTTGCATATATGTGTAATTTTCGACTTAAATTGTCATCATTAAGCTTAGGATTACTTAAAGGTCATTACAGACCAGTTGTTGTTACTAAACAATCAGATTATAATTATTGTCTACCTTGAATTTATTTGGCACTTTCCCATTTACGACATTTTTAGCATGATCGAAAGTCATTCCCCCTTCTTTTTGAAAGCCTGGCATGTCACCGAAGCGCACTTTTGTTGTCAACATTTCACCGGCGTCGTTCTTATATTTGATTTTGTACATCTCAAACTAGGTTATAAACACATAAATCATTAGACAGTCAAGAAATTATACATATAAATAATGAAATTCTACAAGAATTTCTTCTCTAATTAATATACAAAATTAATACATAAATTAAGGTCAAATCACGCACATCGATGATCATTGTACCAAGGACCTTGTTTTCTTCACTTTCACTGAGAGTTCATTCATTATAGTTAAATAAAAGGTTATAAATACCAGGACAGCGCCACGAAGAGATTACAAACTGCCTGGCTAGCGAGGAGTCCCATCGTCGGTACAGTCTGCCTAGCTGCCCAGTGATGATACATAAGCAAATATTACCATACTATTAGGTTCTTGACCTCTTATCACAATCTGAGTCATTACTCAAAACATTGAGTTTCGTTTAAGGGCCACAACGATAGGAACTTTACATCTGGTGGTATTTTTATAGAGCTTATATAAGCAATCAAACACACGCTATCCTGCACATTTAGTTCTTTGCATATAATTTTATGCTAAAAAGTTACCTTATTTCTGCCAAACATTTAAATGCGTATATACGAAGAAGCGTTTGTTTCTTGATGTACGTTTCTGCTTCAAGTTTTGATCTATCTGGAACTTAATTTTGGGATGTATATACGTGGTGAAAACGCCTAAAAGCTTTTGTAATTACTTTCCAGATAAAGAATAAACCTCCTAGAGACGTGACTACGACAGAAAGGTACAGTGGTGTAAAGATAAAAAGAAAGAAAAATCAGACATGCTGTCAATAAACTTAGAAGCTCTTTGCCCAAGTCTGAGAGAACCAACAAATAAGAAATGCATAAAGTATCTAGAGAAACTAAACAAAATGAAGCAAAAGAAAGATTACATCAGACAATTAACAAAGGAAAGAGTACGAAAATTTCGAACAAAACCATCCACTGAAACAGAAGGCAGCATAACAGCCACTAAGCCATTTAAAATCCAGAATGCAAAAAAGGAGGGCCGTGAAATGTGTTAAAGATACTATCAGAAATTATACATCCGAGAAAAGATCTGAAATCATATCTGTTTTAATATCGGCAAACAGTCCTAACTCCTTAAAAGAAGACGGCACCTTGAATTTGAAAAAAATATATAGAAGATGATGGGGAAAACAAATTGAGAAAAGGTCCTAGAAGCTGTTCTGTCTGACGTACAAATTTCATTACGTATTCTGAAAGATGTATCAACGGAATACAGAACCAAAACTCAGGAAGTCGTCTCATGTATTTCAGTTTAAACAGGAGACTGATGAACAAAGGTTTAGAAAGCAACGGTTTTTAAAAGTTACTTCCACAATGAAAGAAATGTGGGATAACGTCAAAGAATCACTTTCCAATTTCCCACTACACAATTGTTTGTGTCATTGACAGAATTATCAAATCCATAGTATTGTAGATAAATTACCGGAATGACATGTTGTCATGGTACATGATTGTTCTAGAGATTTTGATACTGTCAATTCGCTAGGCTCATATAAAAACACTATAAGTCTATTATAAATACATGTATATTACTTTATTTACACTATATGAATTTTATTTCATGTCTGTAAACTCTTAGTTTTTTTGTCAACAAAACTATAGAAGTCCTATTATGCTATGTAATATTGGAGCTCTACTCCTGTAAACTGACTCAATGAATAGATAGTAAGGGCTTATATTTGAATATAGATCAAACAATAGACCTTTTCGGCGTAAATGGAAATGTACACGATTATGTAAATGTATACGTATTTCGTTCAAGTTAGAGGGGTTTTCTCTAGACAGAACATATTCTGAATAGCAATAATTTTAACGAATAATTCAGCAAGTTTACATACAAAGTCAAAACAGGAACGTACGTGATAAAAAGTCTGGCGTACAAACCAACCGTGCGATAAATAAGATCAGTTTATCCTTGAGTGGTCTAACTCAGCTGTGCTATGACCATAAGACTTGGTATTAATATCAACTTGGTTTTACTGAGGTTCCCACTCGTGACGAATTAATGCACGGGGTGTCATCTGGAGTCTTCCTCCACCATCAAAACTGGAAAGTCGTCATTATGACCTATAATTGTGTTGGTGTGACGTTAAACCAAACATAAAGTACAGTATGTGTGTCAGTAAAATACAGGCTTGATAAATATCATTTTCTCATTGCACTATGTACCTTCTACTTCCTAATAAGCTGAGTTTGAATAATATCCCCAGGTTTTATTTGTTTTCGTGCATACATAAAATACAAAGGACGTGGCCTTGAAATTTTACACAGATTTAATTGACTGAGCACTGAATATTTTATAAAACATTTTGCAAAACAGCAGAATCTAAATGGTAAATAGGTTGAGATGCATTAATCTATTTTTGATAAAAAAACCAAGTGCACGGAACTACGCATTTCTAACCGGAAGGCGACGGTACGATGGTGAAAACGGTATAGTAAGATGGTGAAAACGCGTTGGTACATTGGTGAAAATGCGGTAGTACGATGGTGAAACCACGATGGTACGATGATGAAAACGCGACGGTACGATGGTGAAAACGCGATGGTACAATAGTGAAAATGCGGCGGTACGATGATGAAACCACGAAGGTACGACGGTTATAACGCGACGGTACAATGGTGAAAACGCGATGGAACGATGGCGAAACCACGATGGTACGATGGTGATAACGCGATGGCACTATGGTTAAAACGCGATGGTACGATAGTGATAACGCGAAGGTACGATGATGAAAACGCGATATAACATCGACATTGCACCATCATACCATTTCACCATCGCAATTTCATCAACGTGCCATCGCGTTTTCACAATTATACCATCGTTGTTTCATCATCGTGCCATCACGCCATCGCGTTTTCGTGCATCGCGGTTTAGTATTAATTGTCCAAACGGAACACCGTACGTAACCGCTCGGTCAACGAAGAATCACTGACTAATTCGTAAACTTAGTGCATTGTCTTGGTTTTATGTTATTTTTGTGTTTTACTTCTAAACGCCATTATACTGTGCGCTACTTGTAGTTCGGTTCTGATGTGTACCTGTAATAATGGAACGGTCCGTTATTTTGGTAGTGTTATTCAGTACGATAGTGGTTTTTACCTAAATAAGGCAAAGTAAATCATGCCGATTTCCCTAATCCGTAGACGATTATATATATTTTTTTTTTAAATGAACCATCAAACTGCATTGACGCCCACGTGATTGTTCTATATTTATTAATGTTTACAAAATAAAGCGTTGTAACGGTTTATAAATAATCATGAGAAAAACTGCAAAACGGTCGATTGTTCCCGTAATTCTGGAAACTATAAACTGGTCAAACCATTATGTTTCATGTAAGTATAAGAAACAGTGGCGGCATTTTGCCTTTCGATGATATATTACAAATCACAATTGTGTGGGTTAGTCTCTTTAAGTCAAGGATCAAGATCACTGAGACCTTTAGTACCGGAAAAGCTTACAACTCTACAATGCTTAAGGCTAGTATCCTCAACTTTAGTAGGAATGTTGGTCCTGACCATGACTTTTAGTAACAAAAAGCTTGATAACCCTGAACGCTTGGTCCTAGGACCCTGAAACTTCGTGATGACCATAAGTGCAAGCTCACAGTCAAACACATGGGCTCAACAATCTTCAAAATAATTTTAGAACACACCCCTGACTGACCTTTATTATGACCTTCTATGTGTTGGTTACTTGAATAACATGATTCAGGTGAAAGATATAGGACCACCATGGCCCTCTTGTTTGTCCTGTAGTTATTCCCATGCCTACTATTCGCATTAAAAGCATTATATATCTTGATCGAGTAAGGGGACGTCTTTCGGATTTGAGAAATACAAAACGAAAATTCAAAAAGGTTGCACTGCGAAAAGTCGAAATAAGAGAAATAAAATTGCGGGATCGCGGGGTGGGGGGGGGGGGGGGGGGCAACCCGCTAATTAGCGAGTCGCGGGTCGAAAAGGCCAAATTTAAGCATTACAATGGCAGGGATGCGGGGCAAAAACTCTCTAATTGTCGGGGTCGCGGGGCGAAAAGTCGAAATTTAGTAACTTAAATGGCGAGAGCGCGGGGCGAAAAAACAATAATTAGCGCTCTTCAAACGTCGAATTCTCGCACCGCGCCCCGCCATTAGAGTTACTAAATCTTAATGGCCCGCGACCCCGCTAATTATCGTGTTTTCGCTCCGCGCATCAACTAAATAACGAGTTTTCGCCTCGCGACCCGCCATTTTAACTTGTTATTTCTCGTGTTTTCGCTCGGCTGGGTCGCGAGGCGAAACCGCGAAATTGCAGAAATCAGCTACAATACTCTTATCCAGTACTGATTCATGTATAAATTTTCTTTTGTTGCGCAATTAGCTTCTTTTGTAAATCATCTTCATTATAATATGCAACGTAATTATGCTAATGTCAGTACTTATTGAAAATATCAACACATTTTGATATTATGTAATAGAGTTGCAAATTTAATAATCAAAACAATTGTATAATATGTATGTATTTTGTTCTATATTTTTCTATGTATGTGATGATGCATATACTGTATCATATTTGTTGTCGGAAAATATGACCTGTACACAGATAAAGTAGTACGTGTAAAAATAAATATCTGCCTGTTTTGCCATTGTTTCTTTGTTTTTGATATGGTTGTACATTCATATTCAGTAAGCTGCTGAAAACAAAACATATCCCAAACACATGACACTACTTTCACAAGACAATTTAGAGAAAAATAGAGAACTGAAAAAAAGTGAGACAAGTTTTAGCCAGGAGAATGCAGAGCGTGAGTATACCTTGCAAAGTAGCACTTTAGTGGATTCCTTCCCATTGTGGACTTGCAGTCAATGAAGAGGCAGACAAATTGGCTAAGCTAGGAGCTCAAAACAACCAACAGAACCTGTTAGTTACCAAGAGAAAGTCACCATCATCAAGGCACTAACGAGACCAAGGATGGAGGAAGATGCTTTTCATCTCCTTGATCGGTCTAAACAAGTGATGATGGTCAGGCTCCGCTCAGGGCAGAACAAGCTCAATGCTCACATTTACAAGAAATACAGACTGACATCATCGCCAACTTGTCCATGTGGTGAGGAAGATCAGACTGCGGGGCATATACTTCAGAGATGTAAAAGGCATGACCAGGAGCGAGCTGCGACTTGACCGATAGATACCTCAATCCACCAGAAAATGTACGGAGGCATTGAGGATCTGCGGCAAACCACAAGTTTCATCGGGGCTACTGGTCTGACAGTATAGTTGCGTACGAGAAGTAGAAGAAGACATTCACCACCTGAAGGTCGTAGGTTCGAGCCCTGCTACGGCCAGAAATTTGGCAGTTTATTATAGAGGATGGAAACAATGGTTACGTAAACTGCTCGTCTGAAATATTTGAAAAAAATGAAAACGGGCGTAAAACTCAAAAGCAGCAACACTATTTCTTCTTTTGTCTAAAAGCATAATCAGCCACTTCTGTGTTACTGTTTCATACGTTTCTCATTCAATCTTGTGTATTAATTGTGGAAAGCGTTGATTGAAATTATAAAAAGGTCTATAGTGAACTGTATCAGAGACACAGATTCATCCCGTGCATTTATGATATCTTTAACTGACAGCTAAACAAAAGTAACATTTCTGCATTTTATTTTGCACCAGTAGTTATCTCCCTCTAACTCCCGCCATCTGTCAAATCTGATCGTGTCCGTATTTAGGCATGCGTGAATCTATAATTACACAGTGCATATCCATATCGGCGGACTCTTTGCGAAATCTGCTATATATGAGGTTTCTTTGCGTCGGCACCAGCTATTCCTTGCTTTAAACAATGCCCAGGTCGGTACAGGAGGCGAATATTCGAGCTGGCATCCAATATAATAGGCGTACTGCTCAAAAATAAGTAGAGCACGGAACATTACAATATGGATATGTACCGTGTATTAGATACATTTGGTTCCCGTTCCCGTTTGACATGGATGCGTAGTGTGTATCCGGTAAAGGAATCAAGAGTAAATGTTTACATTTGTATTGTACTGATAATATTTTAAGGTTAACTACAATTTTTGGGATTTAAAATGAATAATGGACGTACAAAAGATGCATCGAAATCAAATGCACTAAGCACTTAAACATGTTAAACAGTATGTTTGGTAATTCACGTATGGTATTCACCCCAGGCATTGCGTTTGTTGTGAGTCACCATACAAAAGGATCCCATCCACAAATTTGGCGTGCTCATCATCAGTTAAATTGGAATTGATTGATTCGCATTAATTATTTTGCGTTTAACCAAACACTCTAAAATCATTTGTTTCAATCCGTCGCCAAAGAAGCCCATAGAAAAAATATATTATATTTCTTATACTAAGCTAGATCGTGCACGCTACAAAATTTGTCTCCCCACGTGGGGCGTATTCATAGCTTCATATAGGCTATCTTGAATACGCTAAAAGATGGGAGTGCACACTTCTGGGTTGCCTCATCATGATGAAACCATGGTTGAAGAGATTGAAAGGTTGAAGAGAGAAAATAGGATGTTGATACTTAAACAAGAGATTTCTATGTTATAACAAGAAATAGATAGGACCTTGAGTTAAATTGGCACCTCAACTACTATACAGAGTGATAAAAATAATGATTTTAATATGATACGATGCCATCAGACATGCAGTTGAGTTAGAGGCTTTCTATTGTGCAGAAAGGAAACAACAGGGAATCTTTGGAAGAGCAGTAAATGAGGGACAGTCAAAAGATATTGAAAATCTCAAACAGGTAGTTTCAAATCTGTAACATAGCGTAGATAGTCTGAAACGCTAAGGAGAACACAAAAAGACTGAAAATAGATCCGTGCATAGACAATACGGTTATGATAGACGATGTGTACATCAAGGTAAATACACCTTATCGTCGATCAAATAAATGTGATAGATGAAAAAGACTATGCCGTCATTCAAATTCGGCTGTTTGAAACTCTAATCCCTAGGATAGGAAGCAAGAGTTCCGTAATAGTTTTGAACTAGGCAGCTAAAAAATGAGATCGAAGGCAGACAAACATAGAGATGAACACAAATTCAGAAAATCAAGCGTGCAAAAACAGACTTATACGCTACAGCTAGTTTTGATATGATGTCAGTCGATTGCTTGATCGATACCGGAGCAACTTTTACTTTCATACTTTCATATCCGACAGATTATGGAATTCAATAAAGCATTAGCACACCTTAAAACAGTTTAACTCCGAAGTTGCATCAACAAACCGACAGTATTTGAAAAAAGGCAAGACGGAGCTGACAATTTTATTTGGTAACAGATTTTGCCGTACTACTGTCATAAGCGCAGAGGTTGGCATAGACGTAATATTAGGCCGAGATTTTATGCAGATGTATTATATGAGCATAGACATTGTACATAATAACATCAAATCCGTTCACAAACATTTGACATGTTCAGTTCTGGAAGAATAGGTTGTTATCAAGTGGGTCAGTCAGAACAAGTTGATGAACCTACTAAAAGACGGACACGTCATTGGAAAAGAAAGTCAAACACAGGCAGCAAGATTAAAGTCCAAAACGCAGCCTGCTTACAAATGTTATCTGCAAAAACGATGATGTTGCATGCACGAAAAAAAAACCGTAAACTTTTGCCAATTTGCCTTTTGTGCAGGACATTTATAGCAGAGTGTATTAAGTTTGAAATCATATTTTAGAGTATTCTTAGACGGAAGTTTTAGAGAGTACGTGCAAAGTATGCAGTAAGTCCATTCTGAAACGTGCATATCTGGGTAAACATATGAAAATGAAACTCAGAGGAACAACTGTTGATGAATCTTGGTTATCAAATATCAAATTTTATGTTGACGATAATAGATAAATCCCAGTAGTAGAAAAAAACACATCAGGTTGTAAGTTTTGTGCATCATTCTTTCAATACGATAGCATGCTGAGATTTTAAAAAGAAAAAGAGTGATTGTTTAAAATTTATGCATTTGTTTCAGAGAGAAACATTTAAACACGTGTCTTATTAATCAAACTGTATTAATTTCGCAATATATGGGCGAGAATTCTTTGCAAGGCACAAAGCCTTTATGATAGTGTTTCAATGTCATGCGGGGTGCATGCATTCGGAGGAGAGTGGCGAGATGCCAAATGAATGTTTGATTTGATTAAGTTGCCGCATACCTTATAACTCGTACCTAGAATACTTAGACCCAATCATATCCGCACTACTATTTCAAACCACAGATGATCCGTCATGATTGATTCAATAATTTAGATGAAAGACTTAAAGAAACAAACAATAATCTCAAACGAAGTCTCAGAAAAGAAAGTTCTAATTACTGGTACGTAAATTATGTACCTTTTAAGCTCTAATTACGGAAAATACACAAATTAAGTTCAAATCACGCACTTCGATGACCTCTGTACTAAGTAGCTCGGTTTCGTTATCATCATTGAGCGCTCATGAATTACAGTTGGATAAAAGGTTATAAATACCAGGGTAGCGCCACGAAAAGATTAGAAACTACCTTGCTATCGAGGAGTCAGCATCGTCGATAGTCTACCTAGCTGCAGAGTGATGATACATAAACAAATATGACCATATACTATTAGGTTCTTGACTTCTTATCACAGTCTGAGACCTTACTAAAATTGCGTTTCATTTTAGGGCCACAGTCTGATAGGAACTTGACATTTGGTAGTATTTTGGTAAAGCTTATGTATGGTATTTACCTCAGGCATTGCGTTTGTTGTGAATCACCATACAAAAGGATCCCATCCACAAATTTTGAGCGCTAATCAGATAGACTGATTCTCATTAATTATTGAACTAATAACCAATCATTCTAAAATTAATTGTTTCACACTGTCGGCAAGGAAGCCCATAGAAAAAATCATATTATATTTCTTAAACCGATCTAGACCGTCCACACTACATATGGAAAGATGTTACAATATTATTATAACGTATTATTAAACACAACAGTGTACCATTTCGAATCAAGTAAAATTTTACTTTACGTTTGAGGTCACTGTGTTATTTTTCTAAACATGACCACATAAAGGCTTAAAACATCAAACCAAAGAATAATCCACTTATGTTCAAGAAAGCATGTGTAAAATGGCATAAAGCTATTTGGAAACCATCGCATGGCGATTATTTTAAGAACTGTCACAAAAAGGTTAAAATATAAATATACCGTTTCCGTTGTTGATTCTGGAGATACGTGTGCATCGTCTTCACATGTGAAACCTTTGCTAACTCGCTTAGATATTTTTCCTGTTAATAATGAAGAAACTGCATCTATAAATGAAGACTTTCCACTGTGTACATAACCAACGCACAGAACATTCAAATTTCTGTCATTAAAGTCGCTCAAAAGGTCAGCCATACCCAAGATCTGCAGGCTTCTCTCATGATCGGATTTCTGTGAATGGATAATTCCAGAAGATATGAAAAAAACATCGTACATTGAAAAATAAACAAAATATAAACACAATTGAACATCTCATCTGGTTAACTAGTTCTAAATCAGTTTTCGTTAATATTCAACTGTTGATAAATGTTTAACGATAAACCAGGTAATATAGGATGTTTAATCATTGCTTAAAAGATTTATACGTAGGTCACAGCTAAAGGTTTTATTATCATTCGTCCAAAAATAAATTGCATATTAAATTATATTTTTGTCAAGAATTATACAAAACTTACTCTACACGTATTCATACAACTTTATCTCTTTTTTCCGTTATTCCCGTTACTGCTCTCAAGTTATAAATGAAGAAAGTCATTATAGATAAACGTCCCAAGGCTGTAAGTATTGCAATGTTTTCGAACTGATAGTTCGCTGTAATCAGATTCGGTAACATAAGTTACTTACAAATATGAGCTAAATGGTTATTTTCTTTTTAGAAAGACCTTGGAGAAACAGTAATCCTGACAAAAAAGAAAACTGGACAACAAATAAAAACGATATAGCCATTAGAAATCTATGCATGTACTGAAACGGCAAGAAAGATGTCATCGTTCTTTCCTTATACAATCATTGTCATTGATGGTAAATCAGTGCGTAACCACGAAGAGAATGATAATTTACTGATAACGAAGTAAAATAAATCTTAGTTTGTATGTAAAAGTGTATATCTTGAAAATATTTTTCACCTTTAATTCCTTTTTTACATAGAAATACTTTATTAAGTAATGTAAATATAAAAAAGAACGATGATATTTAAATTGTTATATTCTTTTCGTTTCATGTAAAATTTTCGTAATTATTTCCCCACTTTCGATGTGTCATTTTTCTTTCTAAATAGATATTTTTAAAAGGTTGCATATTATTTTTTATATTGCAAAGTTCACTATTATTTGATATGTTAAAAACAGACAAAGCAGCTGTATAAATAGAGAATATAATTGCACAACAGTCAGTGTTACGGGGGGTTTTAATAAAGAAGATATTCAGTTATGCTTTAACAATAAACCTTTCAACAATTTGTGAAATTCATTGTACATGAAAAGGAAGTAATAAAAATGATATATTTAATGGTCATGACAAAAGATGTGGCATCCACATTTTAAGCAAAGACACAACAAATTTCATCTGACAGCTTAACCACTTCTGTGTATTATAGAGCTGCAAAAATGTATGTAATAAACTGCCTGTTGTAGATATTTCAAATGTTAATATAAAGCCTATTATATCCCTGTAGCGACTATATCTATTTCTAAACCTTGGAATTGTCTTGGCTACTTCCTTAGAGACATTTGCCGTTTTCGTGTGAGTATGGTGTAAGTGACTGTTTGTCTTCTGATTATATCAGTTTTAATTATACTAAAACGGAACTGGCATTTCATTTTTTTGAATTTGCAAATATGAACCGACTATTTCTAACCAACTTCAACATAAATGTATAAATGAGGTCATGTGTCAACTATTTCTTAACTACTGCAATATAAATAGATGTGATGTCATGTTTCAGTTATTTCGTAACCACAGCAATATAGATATATAGAGCAAAAGTAAGAATTAGTGGTTAAAATCGCTGTTGATACGTTTTAGGTTTTGTGCACATGTTGCTGCTAAATAACGACATTTAAGTTAGGCGTAAATACTCCCTCTCCGCTTTAGACATATACAAAAATGTGGAGAAATTTTATAAGAAACATTCAGTCCTGAGTCATCCCACTCTCATTGCGCATTCAGGACTCATGTAGGTTATTATCCATGATATGTAACACGAAAACACCAAACAAATACTTTACTGGTACTATTAAGCGCTCAATTTAAAAGTAACTTCTTTTGATTTGTTAATGTTTTGAATTGATTGGTTGTACTGCAACTTACTGAGACTGTCAGATGATTTGGACGTCTAGTCCAACTGTCACATTTCTTTGCCATACCTTAAACAGATATATATTTACAACATAAACTGTATCTGCTTTCAAGCGCTAAATGCTAAATGTTTATAAGCTGTTGAGAACATGTGCATAATCACTGAAAACAGAATCGCACGGTGTAAGAAAAATTCATTGTTTCGCTCTTACGAAATATCAAATGAATTGAAATTTATTCGTACCAGCTAACATGAAAAGAAGCAATATAAACAAATTTACTTAAATTTATGCACTTGTTTCTTTCATGTCAAAACAGGACATTGCTAATGCAAACGATATTTTCGTTCTGTTTAAAACAGAAAAAGTGGAAAACCACCACCTCAAACGGACGAAAACGTATGTTATCAAATAACCCTCTCTTCTTTAATTGATATAAATGGAGAAAAAATCTAGCACTTGCTTAAGTAGACATTACAAATTGCTTTTTTGCCATTAATATATACTTTGAAGATGCTTATGAAAACATTTATAAGCATATCTTATAATTATGTTGACTTTGACCTTAATTTGACTTTTACAATGTAAGGATTATAGATGTGAATTCAATGTTATCTTAAATCAAGTTGCCCAATTAAGATGGGCATGTTTGAGAGATAAAATCTAATCTAATAAAAGATCGCTCGGAGAGACAGAAAACAACCAAGCTAAATAATATTGTTGGTCTGTCATGGAACAACCCTTGCAAATGATTGACTGAATTAATTATAAATAATTATCGTGTTAGTTGCCTAAATTATTCATGTAAATTTTTCATGTAAATATTACACATTATCTAGAATAATTTCACATAATAAGCTGATTCAAATGACTAGAAAATGCTCATGCCAACAAAACGCATTCGTCAGTAAAAACAAAGCTTTATAAAAATGTTCCGGAAAACCATATTTTAATTAAATCTCGATGAAAAAGTGATTCTTGATATACAACTATTCTTCACCTTTGTGTAGCTGAAGATAGTCCACCATTAACTGCACCATAGAGTTTAAAGCTTGAACAGCCAGTCTGTCTTTGCCACTGCTATGAACAGTTTCGTCCATGTAATTCACTATCGGAAACACGTGTTTGAGTGGAATGCCAAAGCATGCCGAAACAGCCTTTGTTGAATCTTTAGCTTTAGGACTGTTGTAAACATGATCCGCGTTTTCAGATATCTTTGGACATAGGTTGTCAAATTTTGTGGCAACAGATACCATTGGCATAGCTATTCAAATAGATACGTAAATTATGTTACATTTTCATTGTTTATTTTTAATGAGTGATGTAAAACGTTCAACAACTTGAGATCACAGATTGAAAACAAGTGTTTTTATTCAGGGAGATGTAACTTTTATAATCAATAACCGCTATATATAAAAATTCAATGTAATGTATACACAGCATTTTCCAGTCGGTGTGTAACGGACCCATCTCAGACAGAGGAAAATGATGAGCGCCATTTACAATTTAATATGTATTGTGAAAAACTGATAAGCCGTATAATTGTACCCCCCGACAACAAAGTTGTAAGAGGGTGGGGGGGGAGGGGTTTACTGGTTTCAGGTTGTCTGTCTGTAGACGCAATCTTGTGCGCACCATCTCTCCTTATCCCCTTGACAGAATTTAATGAAACTTCACACAAGTGATCAGTACCAACAGTAGTTGTGCATGGGGCATGTTAGGTTCTTTTAGAAAAGAAAATTGCAGAGTTATGGGACTTTGTTTTTTTGTTACTATACTATATACATAGACACAATCTTGTGCGCACCATCTCTCCTCATCCCCTTGACACGATTTAATGAAACTTCACACAAGTGATCAGTAACAACAGTAGTTGTGCATGGGGCATGTTAGGTTCTTTCAGCGACAAAAATTGCAGAGTTATGGGACTTTGTTTCTTGTTAACATACTATGTACATACAGTCTGCATATGCAATCTTGTGCGTGCCTAATCTACCAAACCCTTGCACACAATTTAATGAAACTTCACACAGTGATCAGTACCAACCCGTTGTTGTGCATGGTGCATGTTACAATCTTTTAGATAAATATTCTGCATAGTTATGGGACTTTGTTTTTTGTTACTATACTGTATACATACATTCTATATACATACAGTCCACATAATTATATAATCTTGTGTGCGTCAAATTGCAATGTACTGTGTCAGTGCATGCGGGGGAGGGGTGTACATTCATCACCTTTAGTGATAGCTCTAGTTTTGTTTGCTGAACTTCCTTACAATTAACTTCACAAAACAATAATTCTTTTCCCACATTTTGGCAAGTGTATCCGAAAATAAATATTTTTGTCACCAAGGGAAAAGCAAAGTTTAACTCGAAATAAATATAAGATACACTGGAAAATTTAAGTAAAAATATCAGTGCCAATGCGCAAATTATTACATCGATAAACCAAAAAATTACATAAACCAATATTTTTCATTGGTAGTACTAGTTATTTTCTTTTTCTTTTATTATATTTATTCACTTAGAAACGCGTAAAATGTCACATGCACATACGGTTTCCGCTACCTACTAAGTCTGGTGTATAGTCGCCGACATTTTTCGTTATTTTGATTGTTATGTGTTTTGCGAAAATAAGGACTGAATGTTATAGTTTTTTTATCAATGGTAACTGAATGAAGTCAATTATAAAACACTTATGTTATGATTCATAAAATGCATAAAATTTCTTAAATAAATGCAGAATTATTTAGTAATGTTTGTTCAGAGTTTTAAAATTAATTTGAATATAGTGTAGAGGTTGCTACTTCCATTAAATTACCTGTAATAAGTTGTAGAAGTAATTACGATTTTTTTCATTCTTAGGCAATACTGTTATCATTATATATAAGTAGATATAAATTTCAAAGAGCAAATAAAACGATATTTATGAATGCATACATTAAAATATTTGTAAATGTCAGATATCTTACCTTTCGTGCGAATAGCCTTTTTAATATCTGAAATTCGTTTTTGTATCTCATCGGACACCACATCGAGATTTGTTGCGTCCACAACAAAGCATACTAGGTGTATTTCATCTTTCAAACCTCTGTTCTGATTAAGTTCCTCCGGACTCAAAGATGTTGGCTGTTCTGGAAACTTAAGAATATAAACTTTTTCAACAATGAAAAATAATGTGACGGAACTGGACACAGATCAATATTTTTCTTCGCCTTGTTTTGCCTTTTTATAGTATTATGTTCACATTTACGAATATGCGCCACGTGAATAACGATATAGAAAATGAATGCTTCTGTGAATTCGCGATTGAAATATCTTTTACCGTGCGAACGTCAGATACAATATTTTCACAATGGTGTTGCTAAAAATGAAAACTTAATTTTGTTTTTCATGAATGAAACATAGTTTAATCTTACATGTCAAACAAACATATTTTCTTTTCATATCCACCTGGCGCCTGGCATAGTGGTAGAGGTTGGGAGGTATTTGGTACGCACAATAAAGGTGTCTCATAAGCCAAACAAGACCTTTAACTTATTTCATGACTTTCTAATGGTTTTAACGAATAATTTAGTTTAACCTGTACAAGGTCACGTGCATATGTCAACTTCACACGCAAAGTCATTGCATCATAATATTAATACATTTTTTTTGAAATTTTTAGAATGATTATGTCTCCCCCATAGGTGAGAGAGACATATTGTTTTAGCCATCGTCGTCTGTCCGTCAGTTAGTCCGTCCGCATGAAGCTGGTCCGGCTTTCCAAGGTCAAACTGCTGGCCGGATTTCGATGAAACTTCACAGGAGTGATCAGTACCAAGCATAGTTGTGCATCTGCCGGCCGTTCCGCTTCGCTACACAATGTGGCCGCAAAAGCTAAAGATAGAAAACTCTTATCCGGCTTTCACAGGTCAAACTGCTGGCTGAATTTCGACAAAACTCTACAGGAGTGATCAGTACAAAACCCTAGTTATGCATATTGCTGACACGTTCCACTGCGCTGCACAAAATGGCCACCAGAGCTAAAAATAGAACAATCTTGTCCGCCTTTCACATGTCAAATTGCAAGACAGATATCGACGACACTTCACAGAAGTGATCAATTCCAAGTCTAGTTGTGCATATCGCCGACACGTTCCGGTTCGCTGCATAACATGTCCGCCAGAGCTAAAGTAAAATACATATGTTTTTGTGACAAAAACACCTAGTTTTTTTTTTTTTTTTTTTAATTATTTCTAAACATATTTATTTTCATTGATGTATATTTTAAAAGAAATGTCGCTTTTGTTATATTTCAACATCGTTTTGAGTTCAATCTTAGCTCTGGGACGGTGAATGTTATAGATACTAACACAATAATAAACAGTGGAAGTGCCATATATAATCCACCGGTTTATGTCATAAACCACTGACAACATGAACGATAAATGCAACGTGTCAACTATGGTCATTTCATTTTGATTTTTGTCGCTGTAGACTACCTACTTTTCAAACAATACAACACAACAGATTTTTAATAATAAGAAATATATTGTATAGGCGTGTTACCTGTACCTCAATGTGCTTATAATACCATTAAAATATACAAACCTTTAAAGATGTTTGCAAAGAACGTTTCAAAATGTGCTGCCTGCAACATTAAGATCTCTTCAAATTAATGAAAGATGGCGAAACATGTTAGCTTACATTAAAGCCGACTGGTAGTTTGCCTTCGAGTAGAAGATCAAGTTCGTTATCGTATCCTCTCTTGTCTTCGAAACCTCTTATGTCAAAGATGCGCAATTTCAACTGCTTCCCTGTGTCAGTAGCCAGTTTGTAAGCATGCACCTGAAATGTTACAGTACTAAATTATTACTCATTACACATTCTATAGAAAACTGTTACTAATTCAACACTTTAAAAGCAACGAATCTGCAAACATATGGTACGACATACTATTCTCTTGATGTATAAAAATGTTGTACATATTTATTAAATGTAAAACGATTCTTACTTCGTTTGTTATGCTTTCGGCTTCTTCGCCGACTATTGCGTGTGACTTAACATCCTTTGCAAAAACTGTAGCCAGTGTGTTGAAAAAACTTGACTTTCCCGCACCAATGATCCCAATGAGTAAAATATTGTATACTTCTAGACCTAGTCCTGGGAGAGTTTCTATGTTTTCCAGCTTCTTTTTCATTTTCGCGACTTCAATGTCCTACATTTTGCAATATATTGAACAAAAGTCTTGTAAACTAAATAAAGATTGCAAGTAATAATGTTACATGGAGAATCGTAAGCTCAAATACGTTCATTTTGTGGTAAGATGATGCTTCATTTTGTAAATGAAAAAAGAAACATTTCATATCTTAATGTGTCAGTACTACTGAGTATGTCTCTGACAAAAGAAGCGCATTCATTATGAAACAGGTGGACGTGTTTTGTTCAATGTAACTAAGGTCTCCTCTGAGACCTTAAAATATGATTTCGATACTATTTATAGCATTTCGTTTATTGTTTACATGTTTAGCTAACAGCTCGTATATGCCAATAGTGTTCATAACTTTAACAAAACAAGACAGATGTTTAAGAAGCTTAACGTTTTTTACTACAATCTATCAAATAATCCAATCGAAATGAATGATGTTCTTGAATGATTTCATAAAAGTATATATAAGGATATAAAAGACGGGAAAAGAAGTCTTGTTTTATCGCTGGTCAACTTTATTGTCAAATGCTGCGTTGTATATATTGGTTATGCTTTAAAGTATTGCATCATTTATATAAGCATCTTCTATGGATTCTGTCCGGGAGTACAGTCATTTCGAACTGTACTGCGCAGCAGCTTCAGCCCACCCTATCTGCATATTTTTATAATCATTTACACTTTACAGCCGCACTCCTTCCGAAAATGTAAGCTAGATCTAGTTCTTTTCAAATATATATAATCAAGTAAAATTTATTTATATTATACGTCACATAAATGCCCAATGCAAATTTTTTATTTGTTTAACTTGAATAATAGATCATATTCCCCAGTGATTTTATATCTCATGCGCAAAATCGTGAATTTGGCGCCTCGGTCTATTTTCATATATCTCGCGGTGAACATTTGTAATATCACCTTCTCAGGAACGCAATATTTATATAGTATCCATGCATTTGATATGTAAGGATCTTTATGCTAAAACATCTAGGTGAGAAAGCTTAGTGCAAAACACATCCTCCTGATGATTATTTTACGGGTGTACTTGGAAAATTAAACTTAAACGATGTCATGTAATGACCATTGACAATCACGATCTGAAGTTTCTTAATACATATGGATAGACAACTCTACTTTTTAAAATTAGAACGTTCTACACTAAATATATACACATATTTGTTTGTTTCAGTGGATTGAAATATATTGGACCTAGCATAATATTTTCAAGGATTAGCAATAAACCATGTTTTAATAACGGTTAAGTTAAAATGAATTATAAAGTAATTATTTCCCAAGCAGGAAACTTCAAGTGCATGATCATTTAAGTTAGTCGAGATGGTTCTTTTATTTATGGCTGCTATTATTCCTCGTTCAATGGTAAAGTTGAAAAAATACCCGCCTATTTCTTGTTTTGTTTTAAGCTCTGAGTGTCAAACATCTGAACATCCCAGAGTCATTTTGTTGGAATCTTAATATTCAGCTAAAATATATTTAATATGTAAAAAATGTATGACCCCCAATAGGGCAAGAATTTTACAGATAATAATTTAGGCAACCGTAAATTAAATTCAAGACACGCTAACTTTTGAACGGAGACAACCGTTTCGAACACTAGGTTCACATGTTGAATCTGTGCAAAACTGGATTTCACTTCGATTATAAGACAATCAAGCAGGACACTTTACATAAGAGGGGGAAAAAATGCTGAAACCCTATAGGTATTTAAGGTCATATTGTTATTTATCCCCCCACCAAAGGTGAAGGGGATATTAGAAATGCTCTCCGTCCGTGCGTCTGTCCGTCCGTCCGTGCGTCCGCAACGATATTTGTCCGGAGCATAACTCCAAAAGTACTTGAGGGATTTTCTTCAAACTTCATACACTGATAGAACACATTGGGAGGAAGTGCAGTGTGCAAGAACAATAACTCTACCTTGCCTATTTTTCGAGTTATTCCCCTTTATCTTATTTTCTTAAAAAAATTTGTCCGGAGCATAACTCCAAAAGTACTGGAGGGATTTTCTTCAAACTTCATACACTGATTGAACACATTGGGAGGAAGTGCAGTGTGCAAGAACAATAACTCTACCTTGCCTATTTTTTGAGTTATTCCCCTTTATCATATTTTCTTAAAACATTTTGTCCGGAGCATAACCCCAAAAGTACTGGAGGGATTTTCTTCAAACTTCATACACTGATAGAACACATTGGGAGGAAGTGCAGTGTGCAAGAACAATAACTCTACCTTGCCTATTTTTTGAGTTATTCCCCTTTATCATATTTTCTTTAAGAAATTTGTCCGGAGCATATCTTCTTCATGGATGGAGGGATTTTGATATATCTTGGCACAAATGTTTACCACCACGATGCGGAGTGTCATACACAAGAACTAGGTCCCTAGGTCTAAGGTCAAGGTCACACTTAGAGGTCAAAGGATACAAGAATAAAAACCTTGTCCGGAGCATTTCTTCTTCATGCATTGAGGGATTTTGATATAACTTGGCACAAATGTTTACCACCACGAGACGGAGTGTCATGCGCAAGATCCAGGTCACTAGGCCTAAGGTCAAGGTCACACTTAGAGGCCAAAGGTCAGATACAAGAATGACTTTGTCCGAAGCATTTCTTCTTCATGCAAGAAGGGATTTTGATGTAACTTGGCACAATTATACACCATCATGAGACAAAGTGTCATGCGCAGTTCCCTTCTTTAGAATTACTTCCCTTTGTTGTTACTTTAAATAGCTTTTATTGTAACTTTTTCATTACTAGTCGTAGGGAAAAATCGAGACCACTTTTCTGTAGTACAACAAACATGCTAAATCCAATTTTGAGGTGTATTTTGACCAGTCTCTTCCTGATAAAGATTTTTGTGTGGACTTGCAATTTTTTTTTTTTTTTTTTTTTTTAAAGATTAACTTCCCTTAGTTGTTACTATAAATAACTTATATTGTAACATTTTTATAATTGACCCTAGGGAAAAAACAAGACCACTTTTCTGTGGTACAGCATAGATGTTACTCTCCAGTTTTAGGTGTATTTTATTAATTTTATTATATATAAGGTATCTCTACCTAGTAAGGAGTTTTTTTGTGGACTTTAAAAAACAAAAGACTTACAATGATTACTAAACAACCACAAAATTAACATTCCATTTGCAAATACAGCTGCTAGAGTAAAGAAATTTGCTTTGACGGGCATATATTGTGACATTCTGGCACTCTTGTTCCCTGTTAGCTTTCCATTCCTTCTTTTTACAGTAGCCATATAGAAAAAGATCATAGTTATACTCTTCATGAAAATTAATAAAATTTAGCAGTAAACCACCTCACTACTGACTTATTCTTTCTTCCACATCTTAAAACCGCTGATGCGGACCACATCCTTCAATTATGATATGCCCGGTGGGGGGATTAGCCATGTCTGACATGGCTCTTGTTATTGATAATAATTCATTAATTATTTATTGGGGATACAGTACCGTTGGTTTATATCTCCAAGGGTCTTGTAAACGGTCTTCTGTAAAAGAAATAAGGAAAATAATCAATCTATGTATAAAAGTAGAGACTCTCGCCAGTTCGTTTCGTGATATTTCAGATGCTAATGCTGTTAGAAAGGTTTTTAAGACAAAACACTTACAATATAATATTTACTGGACTAAGACAAAAAATGAAATAATTTCACCTTAAAATAAATGTCATACTTCTTAATTTCCATGTAATATGTGAATGAAAGAAAATGTGAAATATGATTTTATTGGATCATTTTAAATTAGGTTTATCAGCAGTTGCATCCCATGTACGTTTAAACCAAGGGAATGAAACACATCCAAACACATAAAGTATGCTATTTCTTGCTAGGAAAACATTGATGTCGGGTTTGGCTTTAAAGCGACTAACCCACACATTGTGACTTGTGATATTTTATATAAGTTATCACCGAAAGGCAAGATGCCGCCACAGTCATACAGAGTCATGCACGTTAGAGTATTTTCAACAGCTTAATATAGACAAACTGTTAGAAAATTTGGCCCCACTTGTATACACGGACTTTAAGATACTTTTAATGTCTTTTAAATGCATGTAATACAAAGTGAATACTTTGCGGATGGATAGGGTGTAATAAACAATTACGTACGTGTGGTATCAAGGAAAAACTGCCGTTAGGGATCATGATAAACACAAATCCTATGTCAGGGAATATAACACCACTTACTGTGCATCATGTTTAAGGTATTCATATTGAAAGAGCTAACGTTTTCATCCTCTAGATAAGAACCTGTACTTAATACATTTGAAAGACAGTATAGAAACCTTTAGAATGATGTTTATCAAAGGGCGTCACATTTCCTGAAAGATGGTCTTTTGCTGCCCAAAAGCGCTCCAAACGGCATTTTCCAAGAAAACTTCAGACGAAAGATTGAATGAAATACCCATTTTATCCCCAAGATAAAAAGATAGGACTGAATTCGGTCGATGGACAATGCAATAACTCTAAAATGATGTCGTTCTCGAAGAGGACGTAACGTAGAAGACTGAATGATCTACCATATCCATACACAAGATGGAACATTGGGCCTTAATGTATTTGAAACGAGATGTAAATACATTTATCATTTAAAATGATATATTGCATGTGACACATTCTCAGAGAAAGTTTCTGTGGACTGTTCAATATACAATACCTAAAGTACAAGACTGAATCCTCTATCCTATTCATTTTCAAGATAGAAACTTGAGTCTGAATGCATCTGAAAGACGACATAAATACTTTTAAAATAATGCAATGCAAATTTAATGTCACATTACTTGAAAGAGGGTCTGTTGGATGTTAAAAAGTGTTCCAAACGGCTTTCTCCAAGAAACTATAAGTGAAAGATTGAATGATATACCTTATTCATTCGAAAGTGCGTATGAAAGACAATATATATATCTGTACAATGATGTATGACCAGCGGAGCCACATTTCCTTAAAGAGGGTATGTCGGCTATTCCACAGTTTCACAATATTACCTATTCATATGTGAGATGGGAATTTAAACATAAATGCGTTTGAAAGAAAATGTAAATACCTTCAAAATGTATAAAAATTGGTGTCACATTCCCTGAAAGATGATCTCTGCGAAGTTCAAAGTGCTCTGAACTGATTTTTCACCATAATACTAACGTTTGCAGATTGCATGACCTATCTAATTCATCCCAAAGATAGGAACCTGGGCCTTAATACATATCAAAGACAGTGTAAATGCTTTTCAAATGATGCATAACAAGAGGTGACATCTTCCCTGAAAGATGGTCTGAGGGCTATTTAAAGAGCTCCTCCAAATGGCGTTTTCCAATAAGACTTAAGGTATTGGACCCCTTATAGTAATGTTTATAAATGGCATTTGCTTGATAAATTCTTAAAGCTGACCGTGTTTTACACTATGAGGCAATTTTTGAACAACTTTTACCGTTCCGTTTTTTATAAATTTTGTATAATTGATAGTGTTTCCTCAAACTTAAATAGAGATAAATTTCAAAGCGATAGCCATTGCCCAAAACGTTTGCAGAGGATTCATTATGACATAAATTTTATAATAGAAACATCTAACTATTGGTAAACAATAATAAAACACGAAATAAAACTGTCAATATAAATTTTTCTAGCGTGCCTCAAGTAAACATATTTAATGAGACAGAATTCTAACTCCAACATTGAAAAATCAAGGTCGAGTCCTGTGGGACTGTTCTAAATTTTGCTCACTTCATTTAGAAATATAGCATTGGGGCAGAAGTAAAACCTACCTACATAAATGCAAACTAAACTTTTACCGCATGTAACTCAGTATTTTTGTGATGTCTAACTCTGCTTCCCTCCCTTCTGTTTCAGAGGTAAAATCACTTTGAACAGCAAGACATCGCTTATCAAATGCAGAATTCCACTTTTATACAATAGATCAATAATAAATCTTTAAAAATGTAATCCTTACTAGAAACAAAGGAAAATAAGGGGGGAAATTTGGTCCCAGTGGGGCTTGAACCTACGCACCCCTGAAAGTTTTCAGTCAAAGTGGGTTTATGGTAGGAAATAAATACTTTTCAAAAGGAGGTACAGTATTACGGGTCTAATACCTTAAGGCGGAAGATTGAATGATATATCCAATTTATCCCCCAAGAAAATACTTTCAGCCTAACTGCATTTGAAAGGTGTTATTTATACCTTTACAATGATGTATGGCAAGAAGCGTCATATTCCTTGAGAAAATGTCTATGGACTGTACAAAATTCTCCGAACATTCCTCCCAAATACTTACGGTAGAAGATTAATAGATCTACGTAATTCATCCCAATATAGGAACAGGAGCATAAATGTATTTAAAAAAAACCGTGCTCCGAACAGCGTTCTTCAAGAAGACTCTAAGTAGAAGATTGAATGATATATCTTATCAATCCCTAAGATTTTAATTGGGGCCTAAATGCGTCTGAACCTTTCTCATGATGTTCAGTCAGTAATGCCATATTCCCTGGCATAATATTTGTGTGCTGTTTATCATGGTCGCAAACGGCATTTGCCCTTTGATACCATACGTACAAAATTGTTTATCACATCTTATCCGTCCTCAAAGTAATAAACTATGCACTCCAAAATACATGCGTTTAAAAGACATTAAAATTACATTTAAATCCGAGTATAATTAGTGGCGTCACGTTCCCTGAGAGCCTGTCTATAAGCTGTTGAAAATACTCTAATGATGATTTGCATCGCAAACAAGACTGTATATTAAAAAATTCGCCGTTAAATACCCATCTTTTACCCATAATTCTTCCTATCATTTTGTTACTGTTTGCCAGTTACGTGTGCGCTCTATTGATTTTCATGACGATGGTGTTTTTTCTCAATGTCACGTGATGTTTGCAAGGTGCTCGCTGAATAGAATTCCGTTTTTTTATATATATATATTCCGAGAAACCCTATTAGTCCAGTCCCTGGCGACCTCCCGTGAACAAAAATACCTACCAGCTAGTGAACAAAAATACCTACCAGCTAATTTGTATATTAATGTTTAGATAGCTGTCTGAAGTATCAGAAAAGTTAAGATGGAGTTGCTGCATCATTGTACATTTTTAGGAATCCAAGATGTCGTCCAAGATGGCCACCAAAATTATGAAAAGGCTCTATTTATCACTTTTTATTTATAATTTTAAGGAAATTCAAACAGTTCTTAATCCTGATGCTCACAAACAATAGAAAAAGAAAAATAATCTTCATAATAATGCGAAAAAAATCACTAAAACTGATATTGCTGTATATTTTCACTTTTCATAATTAAAGTTTCTGTGATCTTTACAATTTTTAATTAATGTAATAAATATTATTAGTTTTATTTGCATTGATAACACATTTTTGTTTGGTATATAGACGCCTGACTCCTGGTTTATTATCATTTTAGTGGGTGCCGTTAGTGGAAGTTAATATCAGCTTTGTTTTAATTACTGTTTTTTTTTATCATTTTGCCTCCATGTTTCTGAAAAGCAAATTGTATTTATTTGATATTTGCCTTAATCTTATGCTGGTGTTATGTTGACAAATATATCTTTGCTTTTTAATTTCGTCATGTGTAATCGTTGCCATGGTAACAACTTGCAGGAAATATATCAGAAAAGTTTATATTTGCTGTTTTGGTGAGTATTTTTTTCACAAAATAACTGACCATTAATCAACATTTTTGATCAAATGCCAGTACCTAAAAATTCAGACCAAGAGAAGTGGGCTCGCGAAATTTTGTATTTTCAAAATGTGTATTAGTACTCGGATATTTGAAATTTTAGATGATATGAGATATTATTGTTGCTCTTATTTTGATGAGTTTCGTTTTATGAAAAAAAGATAGGTTAAATTAGTACTATGTTATCAATTTATATTTTTACAACAAAATCTAAGTCGCAGAAAACTTCTTCAAAAAGTGTACCAGTACTCGAATGATCCAAAGTTTGGATAATATATAAATCATTGCCACATATTTTGGTGAATAAAAAACGCATAAATAACAAGTGCATTGTTTAGATTTGTAGTACCATAGTTTAAAGCGTAAGATTTATTGATAGATCATGCCAATTAGAAGAAGAAGTATCATTTGATTGTGAAAAGGTAATTGTATTTGAAAATCCATTTCTTGAAAATTCCCTTCACAGTAACCTGTATTCGAAAATTGCCTCAAAGTATCACGCTAAAATATATAAAAAAATCTATTTTGTATACTATTAGTACTCTTGTAATTTGTTATTATCGGTTTTTATTCAGTTTTATTGCTTGAAAACTTTTAATATATGTCAAAATGTGTTATTAAATTACTTTGTTTGAGCATTGTTAGTAACAGTAAAATAGAAAAAGTGGAAAACCATACATTGCAGGCTCAGTTTGATGCACATAAATATTAACATTTATTCAAATTATCTTAAAAGATGAGTGTAGACGTTTCATTGTTGTTATATTTTCTGGTCCTCTGAAATCATGCATTTCTTTCCATTGTCTGTGTAACAGAAGTCTGCATAAGCAGGTGCTAGAGAGCGTCAGTGCAGTGGTGTTACACATTTCATTACATTAAATGAAAGGGAGCATGAAAACCGAGACTATTATTTGACTTGATTACGTTCTATGCTTCAAGGGAATCTTCTTATAGATTTTATTTTTTAGAAACTGTATAATTGATATGGTTACACGTAATTCAAGATTGATCAGTATCCTTGCCACACAAGCTGCAGAAGTTCCAACAGTGTGCAAATCGACCCATGACAATAAAAAAAAATACAGATTTGATCAACAGTACAACCTATTTCCTAACTTGCCGATAAAAATTACAGCTGTAATTATAACATACCGGTGCAGCATTTTGTATATTTGATTTGAACAAAATGAGGATGTGAGAAAATTAACAATAAATTATTATTTTAGCAATAAGTTTTTGTATTGGTAATTTTTAAACTGAAAAATTCTGATTTCTTAGAGCGATACAGATGGATAATTTAACACAATGAAAATGAACGAGTGTGAAGGTATCTGCTTTATATTTTCATACTGACTGAATATAATACATTCGTTAACAAACTTGTTTCCCTTGTATTTCATGCTTTCTGAGCTTTCTGAAAATGATGATGGTGTGTCTATGTCAGTTGTACATTAAGACCTTGAGATATATCATTTTAATAATGGTGTGTATATGGCTGAATTAACAAAACGGCACTAAAATAAATACAACGTGGGGGTGGGGATGTTGCAAATTGTATTACTTCTCCTTAACAAATGCGTCGTTCTTCAGTCTCGAAGGTTCATAAAATTTATAGAATTAAGAATTACTTGTAAAAGCTGGTCATAATTTGTTGAAAGTGAACTCACGCTTTAGACGTACAATGTACACTCCGCAAACGAAAGTATTAAATTTCTAAAAAAAAGACAATTGAAGATTAACCAGACTCCTAACTATCAAGCACTTCGAAAATACAAGGATAAAATAATCTAATAAAGGCTGTGTCAGTATTTGAGCATAGTGCATTACTTGACATTAAGCTGAACAGATCTAGCAAAAAAAACAAAAACAACAGGAATACTATTACTTTTGCTGTGTTCCGACTGATCCAAAATATATTTGATGGATTTAAGGGGATGTAATGCATTACTGATCTTCTAGTCCAGATATACAAAAAGTGTGACGGTAGACTGCTTGGTTTAAACAATATTTAATTCAACAAACAGCATGTGATCACAATACATTTTTACAAAAGCTGAGGATCGAGTAGTAAGCTAATAAGCATTTTCAGAAACTCTTTCCCCAAAACAGGTACATAATAAATTGCAGTGACAACAAGTATTGTAAAATTAATGCATGCTTGCAGTCAATTCTTCATACAAAACAAAGACAAATATCAAACAGGGAATGCCACGCACCAAAAACGCAGTCTCCTCAAAACGAAACCCACAGCACGCAGACGCGTGCACCACACACACACACACACACACAAGTTTTCAAGTTTTAAATATTTTAAGAGTTCTGAATTTGGAGTTGTTTGTATACTAATCAATTGTCGACAGGAAATGTGATATTTTATAAATGTAATACGTTTAGGACTATTGGGAAATAGCCAATAAATGTTTAAGAACATTTGATGAACATTACTGATAGAGAGAGAGTGGATGGAGAGAGAGAGAGAGAGAGTGAGTGTGTGTGTGTGTGGTTGTTATTGGAATGGGGTTACTTGTGTGATATCAAGGACTGGCGTTTGCAAGTCTTAAATGAATCTCCTTGTTTGATGTATGTATTACTGAACGTGAGAGAAGACAGATGTATTGATCTGAGGACTATTTGCATCACCAAATAGGAGGAGTGGTAATGTAATGTTTGCGATAGGGCTACTTTTATCGTGTAACTGTTTTCGCTGCCTCTGGTATCGAGGACACCCGAGAAAGTAGTGGTGCTTCGTTTCAATATCCCCACATAGACAAAGAGGGCTGCTATTTTTTCTAAAAGAGGTGTTCATTTAATGAGCTACAGTGTGTTCTTAATCTGGTATGGAGAATTTGGGAATTTCGATCAACTAAGCAGTACATGTATGACATGATACCTTTTGGACATCCGTGTTAAGTTTACCTTAAAAGCTATTGAGACTGGGAGCTTCTCTATGTTCACTGGATAGTTGGTTCTAGTCAGATATTGTTTGAGGCAGAAATGGATCAGAATAGAGTTGTGTGTTACAATGTATAGGTCTGAGGTCTTAAGCATTTCTTAGGTTGTAAGCAGTAGTGGTCCCAACGAGATAATGTAGTAATGACGATAGATTAGATGGAGCGAGATTATTCGACATTTTATAGAAAAGTAAGCCTTTGTTTCCTTCGTCGTTCTTTTAGAGGTTGAAAGCAGGTCTCTTTGTACAGACTGTGGATGGAGACTAATTTTGTGGTCCCCGATATGATTTGAAGGGCTTCCAGTTGTATCTTTTCTAGTACAAATTCATCCTTGATAGTAATGTTGTCCCAGACGGTAGACTGCTTGACAAAGCAAAATGTAAGATACTATTTAGGAAAATTTAATTCTGATACTTTCCACGTTGCTCTTTTATATATTATAATAACATGAATAACATGTATATAGATAATTATGAAGAATATGTCAAGCAATAAGTATTTGCTATCAAAAAGATTTAGTATGTGTACGTACAATCAATTTGGCATATAAAAAGATGAACCGAATAATCTGTAGTACATGTATAGTTAAATGTTTCCCTTAGACAAAATGCAGTGGAAATGATTTGCTCTTTGTCTTGGACTGCCTGAAAAGAGTGAATAAATAAATATTGTTTTAATAACAGGAACCTCACCAATTAATCTTAAATAATATATAGGAAAATGTAAGAGGCGGCAATGCAAGATCCTATACTCTATTACAGAAGCACATTTTTAATCCCTGTCCAGTTGTAAAGTTACAGGACAGTAAAAACAGCTGTTTCCAACTGGTGACTCTCTGTTACAGTAACAAATAATGATATGCAGATATAAAAATGCTAGTGTTATTGTCCGTACAAACAGGGTGTTTTCGTTATTAAACGCAATATTTATATTCTGAAAATATCTATATTACTTAAATAACCCATGTATTTAACCGATTACAAGGTGGCGTAGTGGTAAGGTGCTAGACATTCAAACACGTTACCACGGCTTCGGAATCATCCCGGACCATTCTTTTTAATTGAATAAAGTAATGTAATCGACATTCATATTCTTTTCATTCTTACATAATTTAATGTAACGTATTTCACGAATGGTAATTGTTTTCTCTTGTACTTTTCTTTTATCTAGTTACACGAATTTTTCTCTTTATCTAAGATATCTTTAAAGATTTTTATTCGACATTTTCTACAACATTAACTTGAATACAGGTGTGGTGGACGGATAGCTGTTACAGTAACAAATAATGATATGCAGATATAAAAATGGCCTTCCAATCCTCAGGTCGGGGTTCGATCCCCGGCAGCTACTCGGGAATTTTCAGAAACGCTTTTCAGTGTTTCCCACCCAACTAGAGGTGTACTGGTCAGGAACCCAGGCACTCCTTGCGTGTATCAGTGCTATACACTGGGCACGTTAAAGAACCAGGCTGTCTATTCGCAACGAGCTAGGCTAAGTTAGCCGGACAAGCCTGTATCTGATTTCTGATCCCTCTGTCGTGGGGGCTTTGTCTCACTCTGTCCCTCTGGTCAGATCGCTCTGTGTCTGTACTAGTAGAGGATGAATATTGCGCGCTGTGTGGCTGCATTTGAACTGTGTAAAGCGCCTTTGAACGTGAAATCGATTATGAAAAGGGCGCTATATAAATATGGCATAATAAAAAGTGTATTTCTCTCAATAAATGAACCATAGAAATAGAAAATAATTTTGCAATTTGGAAAAACATTATGCTTAGACGTAGGACTATAACTTACAACCAAGAGATTGGCAACAGACCTTTGTTCGCACAACTACCTGCACAATCGGTATTATATCAATCAAGAGATATATATGCAATACGTATATCGCTTTTAAGGTTCGGACACAAGGACATTATATAGATATTGTATTCCTTAGAGGGTGATATAAAAAATATTCACCGCGAGGAATATGAATATCACCCTCTAAGGAATGCAATATTTATTTTATTATACCGAATACATAGTAGGTCTGAAAAATCATTGAAAAAAATGTAACATGTTCTATAATTTAGTGAAATAATCAATAGAAATAAATGAACATAAAGACAATAGAAAATCAGTCTTAAGTCGTAAGTACCAGTCACTGATTTGTATTTGTATTTCCATAAAAACGGAAACGTTCATTTGAATTGTTCATTGTTGGATTTATTGAATACTGAACGTTTCTCAATAATTGTTCGACACCATCTGCAGCAAAATAGTTTGTATTTGCAGACATTTTATGGTTGAGAACACCATCTGGTACTAACATTCTATTTGTGTCCTGACTATGACTACCTGAATGACTGACTTTATGTTGTTTATTAACATTATTTTCCTTAGTTTGGCTTGTTACTTCCACAAATACTTTATTATCCCAAAAACTTCAAGAAGTTCTTCTTCTGATTTTCCTGGGAATTGATTTGGCTTTTCCATGAGTTTGATGACAGAGCTGTGCTTAAAGTGGACGAATGTTCACGCTTTTTCACCTCACTGAGTCGGTGTGGGTAACTACGCATAATTATTGATGATTCAGATTTATGTCCGGATGTTCTCGTTATATGCCTGGCCTCAATTTTAGCACCTTCCATAGAAGTGATAGATGTAGCTCTGATACTCTGTATATTTTTGACAAATTTCCTAGTTTGGAGATTTGGACCATGTAGTTAGACAATGGGTATTTTCGAACTGGTGCTTACAGTACCAAATAATGGATGATGTTTCAAAAGATTCAGACGGCCTTTGCCACAGAACATGAGCAGGATAATTTTTTTCTTAAACGAGGTCACTGGGCACATTGGATCGTCTGGCCGTGCACAAATTCTACCCTCTCTAATTGTGTCATCTGGTGTAGCTTTTGATCTAAATATATACTGTTATGTGTAGATTTTACTATTGACTGCTATATTTTTAAATTTAATATTTTGAGACATTTCAGCTAAATTTTACTGATTATTCTGAACAGAAAAAAAAATCTTAATTTTGATTTTTGGTACATTATACATGTACATACCAGCAGCTATCAAAATGTCATTTGCTTTTGATAAGTCTGTGGCTGGGTCATCACAGGAGATGCTAAGAAATCTGATTTACTTCTGCTTGCCAAGCATTATAACATTTCTACAGTAAAGTCATCCATGCTCAAACCAGAAATTAAGAATATTATTGTTCAGCATTTCATGGATGAAGATATATTTGATTCATCTGCTGAGTCATTTATTTTAGAAACTCAGTCAGATTTGAAATTAAGGAAAATGCAATTAAAGTTGGACTTTCAAGAAAGAGAAATGGAAAGAGAAGAAAGAATGAATAAGTTAGAAATGGAGTGAGATATGGAAGAAAGGGAGAGAGAAAGGAAGGAAGAGAAAGAGAGAGGGGGAGAGAAAAGAAGAAAGAGAGAGAGAGGGGGGTGGGGTGGAGAGAAAGAAAGAACGAACATAATTTAAATTAGAAACGAAACATTTAGAATTGGCAAGTAGAAGTGCAGAACCTCCGAGTTCTTCTCACTTTGATGTCACCAAACATGAAAGGTTAGTTCCAATTTTTCAAGAAAAAAAGGTTAGTTCCAATTTTTCAAGAAAAAAAGGTTAACAAATATTTCATGCATTTTTAGAAAAAGGCTGAAAATCTTAAATGGCCTAAGGAAAATTGGGGTCTTCTTTTACAAAGTATGTTCATTGGCAAAGCTCGAGAAATTTATACACAGCTGTCTGTAGAGCAAAACTCGAATTATGATTATTTTAAAAATCTAAATTTGAAAGGTTACGAGCTTGTTCCTGAGACATACAGGCAGAAATTGCGAAATTGCAGAAAGGAGTCTGACCAGACCCATGTTAAATTTACCCGAGTTATGGAGCAGTTATTTAGTAGCTGGTGAACATCAAAGAAGATAGGTACTAGTTATAGCAACTTTAATGTTTACTGAAGAATTTAAAAAGTATGTTGGCACCGAAGTCAAAACATGTTTTGATAAAAAACAGATTGAAAATTTAGAAAAGGCTGCTAGATTGGCTGATGATTATACTTTAACTTATAAAATTTCCTTCAACAAACCAAGTTATTTGAACAAGAAATCTTATTTCCACATAATAATTCTAGGTTCTCATCTGGTTATAATTCTAATACAGGAAGTTCTCAAAAATCAGAATTTTCAGGTTATACACTTGCTGAAAATTTAGGTAATAAACCTGCTGAACAACCCTTGTCTCTACCTACTTGCAGGTATTGTAATCAAGCTGGACACATTATCTCTCAATGTTTTTCTCTATAGAAGAAGCAGGGAAGAGATGAGGCAAGACCTACAGGCCTTACTTCTTTGAAGAGTCTTGTACTGTCATTGGGGTCAAGGACACCAATTCTGATTCTATTATGGAGATTTGGAGCCATTCATATCCGATGGCTCTATATTACTTATCGGTGATTCTACCCAGTCTACTCCTACTAAAATCCTAAGGGATACTGGAGCTTCCAATCTCTTATTCGTGCAGATGTTCTTCCTTTTTCTGAGAAGACTTCTTATAGCGCAAATGTACTTATTCAAGAGGTAGAGTGTGGTTTTGTTTCTTTACCCCTCCAAGCAAAATCAGCTTTGTCAATAATATAAATATGTTAAAAGAATACATTGAAGGAAATAACTCTGTCCCACATCCTGTTAGTGTAAGTTTACCTGAATTGAATTGAAAATTCAGTTGAATGGGATTTAGAAAAAATAAATACTGGCCCTGTCCATGGTCAAATAAAACTTCAAAATTTAGACATTCAATACCTGGATGAAAAACTTTAACATTTGGAACCTCAACATAGAAAACAGCTGAAACAACTTAACTTATCCATGAATATGAATATTTGTTTCCAGAAGTACCTTCTAGAACTGACAAAATATTTCATGACATTGCACTTACAGATTCTACTCCAATTAAACAACCATCCATACAAAATGAACCCAACAAAACAGACTCATTTAAAAGAAGAAATTCAATTTTTTTTTGGACAATGATTTCATTGAACCAAATAACAGTGAATGGAGTTCTCCATGCCTTCTTGTTCCAAAATCAGACAAATCTTATTTCTTGTGTACGGATTACAGCGCCACAAACACTGATTCAATTCCAATACCTAGAATTGACGATTTTATCTATAAAAATGGACAAGCAAAATTTGTATAGAAATCTGATATATTAAGGATTTTGGCAAGTTCCTCTCACAGAAAAAACTAAATAAGTTACAGCCTTAGTTACACCAGTTGGATTATTTCATAACGAAGTATGCCGTTCGGTATAAAAATCTCGCCTGCAACTTTCCAACGACTTTCAAAATTCCACTATGTCTGGACTTAAAGGATGACTATTGTGATGAATACATTGATGATGTCATGATACACCATGACACTTAGAAAAGTCATCCACAGACCATAAAGGGATTTCTTCAGGAGAGTCAGTGAAGCAAAATTGACAATAAAAGTATGAAAAAGTGAATTTTGTAAAGCTTCAGTCAAGTGTGTAGGTCATGTCGTGAGACAGGGTTAAGTAAAATCTACTGATGCTAAGGTTGAATCAATCTCTGATTTTCCAGTTCCAGCCAATAAAAGACAACTTTTCCTGGTATGGCTGGATGTTACAGAACATGTTGTCCATTTTTTTTTCTTCTATTGGTTAACCTGTAACCAATTTACTTTCTAAAAAGGCAACATTTATCTGGAATGACAAATGTCAAAAATCATTTGAAAATTTGAAGGCCATACTCAAGAGCGAACCGATTCTTTTGATACCAAATTTTGAAAAACCTTTTAAGTTAGCAGTAGATGCTTGTGATATTGGTGCTGGAGGGGTATTGCTACAAGAAGACAACTCTGGGATTAATCATACTAGAGTTATGATTATTTCTCAAAGAAGTTCTATAAACATCAGAGAAATTACTATACTAATGAAAAGAGTGTCTAGCTCTTTTTTTGGCTATTCAGCACATTGAGGTGTAATTAAGTGCAGCCACATACCCTATTGTTGTCTTCAGTGACCACAATCCTCTCACTCTCATTAACAAAATGAAAAACAAAAATGAGAGATTGCTTAGATGAAGTCTTTTACTCCAACAGTATGACATAGATATTCAGCACATCAAGGGCACAGATAATCTAATAGCAGATGCCCTATCCAGAATTTGATTATTGTTAATAGTTGCTGGTTTGTCTTTCTGTTACTTTTCTTTACTGTAACAAGAAATTGTTACCCTCTGACGTAACAATACATAATAAAAGTTTGTTTTTTTCACAAGGCTGTGCCTATAAAAATGCATTTTAAAAGTAATTAATAAGATATCTCGTGTAAAAAATTAACAGTTTTGGAAGTGGTCACTTTATTTAATATTTAAGTTAAAAAACACAATTAAAATAGGAACAAAAGGGTACAAAAACATGTTATTTGTGGCAAAACAATGGAGAAAAAGAAACAGTCGTCAGATAAGAGAAGTTGTGAAAATTTAATGTAAAAAAAAACATTACTCTAAACATTAATTGAAACTTACCCATGATTTTTATCTTTCTCATTTATGTTTTGGTATACGTAACCAAGGCCAGTAGCGTCGGATGCAACAGCAAGTGTAGATTTTGTCATGGATTGAAGGTTTTCAATACCTCGTCGACAAAGGAAATACATGAGATCAAACCAAACTTCATATTGCAGCTTACATATTGAACACAACAAAATGTTATACAAGAGTTTTAAGTCCTCACTAGATATCGGGGGTTTGTGTTCCACAGATCTAAGTCCACAACTTTTATTCACTTTAGCTTTAAATATTTGCTGGAAAGTCCTGCATATTTTTTGTCTTATCTTATATTAACTGAACACTTTTCCTGCAGGTGTTTACATATTCCGTACTTGTAGGAGTTCAGAGTCGAATTTTTCACATTTTCCCCTGATTGATTTCGAACTGAAGCAAACAAACATCTGGAGTTCCATGTTTAATTCCTCTTTTGGAAACTCTTCGAAATTGCATGTATTTCCCAAATATTCACGGAATAAAGCAACACTAAGCTTCACGAGGCGCTTTGTATTGTTTGAGTTCTTTTAGTTAAATAAAAACTGCAGGTCATCTTCAGTGATTGCGGCAAATTTGCTACAAGACTTCTAAGATTGTCTGTTTTGACACACTGACCTCGTCTGTTGTTAGACGAACGCCTTACAGCTAAATATCAATAAGCGTCTCGTCATCTTTGATCATCGAAGCATGTAACTCAATGTTAAAGAACTACCGACAATATCATATCAACCAACGGGTGATATGAAAAAGAAATATCACATGCGCAGAAAATGAAAAAAGCTCATCTGCGCATGAGATATGAAATTACTGGGAAATTTGAAAAATCATTTAAATGAAACCAATGGGAAAATTGTACTAGGCATTAACATGAAGTATAATTAAAGCAGAATATTCGTGAGTGTCAGTGCTATACTTACAGTCAATAAAAAAGTATTAAAAAAAACTGTATAAAACAATATACACATACAAAATAAACAAAATAAAACATCATTATAGGCTAATGCAACAGGCAAGAATACAAATAACATAGCTGCTCGGTGGTTAGGATACTCGGCTAGAACAACAAATCACATCAAATCCCGAAACAACTATAGGATACTACTAAGGTTGAACATATTGATCTTGACTACTACACACTAGGCTATGAGTTAACACTGGTAGTGAGATGCACAGAGAGCGGAAGTGGAAAACATACCAAATGATGAACGAGCTTTACCGAGAACGAAACGCAGAAAGGGATTGACTTTGTTGCATAAACTTTAATTCGTCTGTCGAAAAAACTTGTTAATAGTTGCTGGTTTGTCTTTCTGTTACTTTTCTTTACTGTAACAAGAAATTGTTACCCTCTGACGTAACAATACATAATAAAAGTGTGTTTTTTTTTTCACAAGGCTGTGCCTATTAAAATGCATTTTAAAAGTAATTAAAAAGATATCTCGTGTACAAAATTAACAGTTTTGGAAGTGGTCACTTTATTTAATATTTAAGTTAAAAAAAACAATTAAAATATGAACAAAAGGGTGCAAAAAAATGTTATTTGTGGCAAAAAAATGGAGAAAAAGAAACATTCGTCAGATCAGAGAAGTTGTGAAAATTTAATGTAAAAAAAACATTACTCTAAACATTAATTGAAACTTACCCATGAATTTTTATCTTCCTCATGTATTTTTTTGTATACGAAATCAAGGCCAGTAGCGTCGGATGCAACAGCAAATGTAGATTTTGTCATGGATTGAAGGTTTTCAATACCTCGTCGACAAAGGAAATACATGAGATCAAACCAAACTTCATATTGCAGCTTACATATTGAACACAACAAAATGTCATACAAGAGTTTTAAGTCCTAACTAGATATCGGGGGTTTGTGTTCCACAGATCCAATTCCACAACTTTTATTCACTTTAGCTTTAAATATTTGCTGGAATCTCCTGCATATTTTTTGTCTTATCTTATATTAACTGAACACTTTTCCTACATATTCCGTACTTGTAGGAGTTCAGAGTCGAATTTTTCACATTTTCCCCTGATTGATTTCGAACTGAAGCAAACAAAAATCTGGAGTTCCATGTTTAATTCCTGTTTTGGAAAGTCCTCGAAATTGCATGTATTTCCCAAATATTCACGGAATAAAGCAACACTAAGCTTCACGAGGCGCTTTGTATTGTCTGAGTTCTTTTGGTCAAATAAAAACTGCAGGTCATCTTCAGTGATTACGGCAAATTTGCTACAAGACTTCTAAGATTGTCTAATTTGACACACTGACCTCGTCTGTTGTTAGACGAACGCCTTACAGCTAAATATCAATAAGCGTCTAGTCATCTTTGATCATCGAAGCATGTAACTCAATGTTAAAGAACTACCGACAATATCATATCAACCAACGGGTGATATGGAAAAGAAATATCACATGCGCAGAAAATGAAAAAAGCTCATCTGCGCATGAGATATGAAATTACTGGGGAATTTGAAAAATCATTTAAATGAAACCAATGGGAAAATTGTACTAGGCATTAACATGAAGTATAATAAAAGCAGAATATTAGTGAGTGTCAGTGCTATACTTACAGTCAATAAAAATATTTAAAAAACTGTATAAAACAATATACACATACAAAATAAACAAAATAAAACACCATTAGAGGCTAATGCAACAGGCAAGAATACAAATAACAAAGCTGCTCGGTGGTTAGGATACTCGGCTAGAACAACAGGATACTACTTAGGTTGAACATATTGATCTTGACTACACACTAGGCTATGAGTTAACACTGGTAGTGAGATGCACAGAGAGCGGAAGTGGAAAACATACTAAATGATTGACGAGCTTTACCGAGAACGAAATGCAGAAAGGGATTGACTTTGTTGCATAAACTTTAATTCGTCTGTCGAAAAAAACTTGTTAATAGTTGCTGGTTTGTTATTATGTTACTTTTCTTTACTGTAACAAGAAATTGTTACCCTCTGACGTAACAATACATAATAAAAGTGTTGTTTTTTTCACAAGGCTGTGCCTATTAAAATGTATTTTAAAAGTAATTAATAAGAGATCTCGTGTACAAAATTAACAGTTTTGGAAGTGGTCACTTTATTTAATATTTAAGTTAAAAAACACAATTAAAATAAAATAGGAACAAAAGGGTGCAAAAACATGTTATTTGTGGCAAAAAAAATGGAGAAAAAGAAACAGTCGTCAGATGAGAGAAGTTGTGAAAATTTAATGTAAAAAAAAAAAACATTACTCTAAACATTAATTGAAACTTACCCATTGATTTTTATCTTCCTCATTTATGTTTTGGTATACGCAATCAAGGCCAGTAGCGTCGGATGCAACAGCAAATGTAGATTTTGTCATGGATTGAAGGCTTTCAATACCTCGTCGACAAAGGAAATACATGAGATCAAACCAAACTTCATATTGCAGCTTACATATTGAACACAACAAAATGTCATACAAGAGTTTTAAGTCCTCACTAGATATTGGGGGTTTGTGTTCCACAGATCCAAGTCCACGACTTTTATTCACTTTAGCTTTAAATATTTGCTGGAATCTCCTGCATATTTTTGTCTTATCTTATATTAACTGAACATTTTTCCTGCAGGTGTTTACATATTTCGTACTTGTAGGAGTTCAGAGTCGAATTTTTCACATTTTCCCCTGATTGATTTCGAACTGAAGCAAACAAAAATCTGGAGTTCCATGTTTAATTCCTCTTTTGGAAAGTCCTCGAAATTGCATGTATTTCCCAAATATTCATGGAATAAAGCAACACTAAGCTTCACGAGGCGCTTTGTATTGTTTGAGTACTTTTGGTCAAATAAAAACTGCAGGTCATCTTCAGTGATTGCGGCAAATTTGCTACAAGACTTCTAAGATTGTCTATTTTGACACACTGACCTCGTCTGTTGTTAGACGAACGCCTTACAGCTAAATATCAATAAGCGTCTAGTCATCTTTGATCATCGAAGCATGTAACTCAATGTGAAAGAACTACCTACAATATCATATCAACCAACGGGTGATATGGAAAAGAAATATCACATGCGCAGAAAATGAAAAACGCTCATCTGCACAAGAGATATGAAATTACTGGGAAATTTGAAAAATCATTTAAATGAAACCAATGTGAAAATTGTACTAGGCATTAACATGAAATATAATAAAAGCAGAATATTCGTGAGTGTCAGTGCTATACTTACAGTCAATAAAAAAATATTTAAAAAACTGTATAAAACAACATACACATACAAAATAAACAAAATAAAACACAATTAGAGGCTAATGCAACAGGCAAGAATACAAATAACAAAGCTGCTCGGTGGTTAGGATACTCGGCTAGACCACCAATAACATCAAATCCCGAAACAACTATAGGATACTACTAAGGTTGAACATATTGATCTTGACTACACACTAGGCTATGAGTTAACACTGGTAGTGAGATGCAAAGAGAGCGGAAGTGGAAAACATACCAAATGATGAACGAGCCTTACCGAGAACGAAATGCAGAAAGGGATTGACTTTGTTGCATAAACTTTAATTCGTCTGTCGAAAAAACTTGGCGGTTGCATTACAAGAGAAAACAATGTTTTAACAATAGACATAATACTCTACCAACAATAAGATATCAAGATTGATCTTTACATAGGGGTCTTCGTGGTCGAGTAGTCAAGGTCGCTGTGTTCAAATCACTTGCGCTTCTTATTCTATTTGAGTTCTAGCATTGAATTAGAAGCTATCCATCTGGATTACGGTAGGCCAGTGGTTCTACACGGGTGTCCACTCGATTTTCCTCCACCATCAAAAGCTAGAAAATCCCCATAGTTATAACATAGTATTGTGTCGGTGATTAAGTCTCCCCCACCCCTAAGAGAACAAAACAAACGATATTTACTATTCCATACACCGTTTGTTCCAACGGCTAGTGTTTATAAGTACATGCTAAAGGAAAAATATTCGAACTCTAATTAAAATGTACATACAGCTGAAGATTGTTGCCTCAATATCGGTTAGCTGGATACTCCGGTTAGCACGATGTGTTTTGGTCGGTCCCGATTTTTCTCTATATATTTTAATGTAATAATTTATCATTACCTCGATATTATTAGCACGATATTTTGTTTAGCTCGATGGGATCTTTCAGTGCCTTCAACTTACCTGTAATGTTTTTAAGTTTGAAACATTAATGTCTTCAAAAACTCCTCTGACACTTAATAATTTATCTAAGTACCTTTATTTTGCTACTAAGGAAAGAAATAATGTCTAATATCTTGCGTTTTACTTAAAACAGCTCGTATTTTTATTCTAATACCTTTCTCTCCTACAAGACTTTATTTTAGTATTATCAGTATATTGTGTTTTACCTTGTAAACATACTTCATGTTACGACTTTCTCTGACAATTTCACATGTTCTATTCCATGCATTGTTAAAATATTTATGCTATAAATGTGTATGCGTTTATTTCCAAATAAGTGATATGTTAAATTATGTTATGTTATATTATGTTGTGTTATGTTTTATAACTGTTTTCGTCGATATCATATATTTAAGGTGTGGATAACAACCTATTGTTGTTCGGCGCTGTAGTTATCATAAAGAGGTTAGTTTGCGTGTTTGTTTTGTTTGTTTTTAGTCTTTATGCCAATTTGAATGTTTGCACGTTTGCATTTAATTCCCAACAAGTATTCTAAAACAGCGTGCAAGCGGACAAGCTATTTTCCAATACAACAATTACTTTGGTCGAAATATGTTTCTGTTTAACTGAGTGAAAATCTGCCATTTTTAAATGTGTAACATTTTGCGTATTTAAAGATTAAAAAAATGAGACAAAATAATTGCTAATGATGACAGGTGGAAGTTGTATGACTGTAAAGAATTGATCATATTTAAATAAAACATATATCAATAAAATGCTTATACTGACATGTTAAATATATATTTATATATATTCTCTGTAGGGAATTATTGTGTTGTTATATCCGAAAGCGTGTTCTGTACACTTTACAAATGAAAATGACATAGGACCGAATTTTCAAGCAAAGTGATCTTTGTAAAATTACAACTGTACAAAAACTAGGTTAACATCATATAAATCCCATCAATTATGAAGAAATAGTGTAGAAAAGTAATAAAAGTCAGTAATTAAAGCAAATCTTATTCATTTTTTTTATATATACACCATCCATTTAGAATGATAACAGACTAGCAGTCCTGCGCCCATATACAATAAAAATGATGTAAATGTAAAGAAAACTAATGGCATTAACATCATATACTAAAATACTTTAATTAATTTGGAAACTATGTATATAAGAAGTGAAAATATACAGCAGTATCATTTTAGTGATATTTTTACATTATTTTGAAGACAATTTTTCGATATTTTCAATAAATCTAAAACACACTTGATAAAAAATGACTTTATTTTAAGGCAAAATGTACTTGTTATTGTTTTTGAACATCTGGATTAAAAACTATTCGAATTTCTATGAACTCATGACTAAAATGTGATAAAAAGTGCTTTTTCACAAATCCATCTTGGACGCCATTTTGAATTTCTAAAAACGTACCATAGTATGGCAACTCAACCTTAACTTTTCTGATGCTTCAGACATTTATCTAAACATTTATATAAAAATAGCCGCGACGTAAAGGTGAATACATAGGAAAAGTTATTTGTTGTTGTTTTTTTAATCTCACACCACGATGTGTAGATTAGTCGCTTAATTATTTGATATAAAGTAATTCAGAGATGATGTTACAAGAACAGTTTATAAAGAGAAAAGCTGAAAAAGACACCACGGAAAAAAATAGCGTTAAAATTTGAATTCTAGGCATACCGTGCAAATAAATCATGTAATAATTGATAAAATGTTCATATAATCATGATTATCTGACATGTTTGATCAACATTTCCATATTAAGACGTAGCCTATTGTAAACAAATCCAAAAATTACTTTTGTAACATCCACGCTGTCACTTCCAATTACAGTGTTGTTCTATGGGGGGAAAAGGTAGTGTTGATTTTCTTATTAAACAAATTATCCGAATACTTTTAAGTATAATTACCATTAAACCCTATTTACTCTGGCAAATTTTAGATCGTTCTTTACTCAATGTACATATCCAATTCTTTGGAAAGACCTAGATAATACATGAATTACTTTTGGCCCAACTATTTGTATATACTTATAAGAATGCTTGCATCAATGTAATGTATACACGTATATGTATACATGCAATAATAAAATAATGAAAGATTAAAGGCAATATTAATGCTGATCTGCAGAGAGACTCCTTAATTCTACTATACGTTACTCTAGCCAGATCTACAGTTGCTTTATGAAATAACTGGGCTCTATTTACAGAATAGTGTAACATCTCTGTCAAAGCAAATTTTGCATATAGTCAAACGATATATATAATAATGTTTCTTACCTACTACTTGATACACTTCTAACATTTTTATAATCAACTGCCCCCCGTTGATATCTGCATCTGACTGTTCATCTTGATTTTCAGTTTCTTGGGACGGCATATTGTAAGCATGAGCTTGCGAAGCTGCATTTAATGAGCGCCGTGCTGTTTCTGTTTTGTAGGCATATTTGATATTAATCTTCCCGTTTAAATGCAAATAGCCATCAATACATTCACTTTCGTGTTTCTTGTCGCTGACAAATGTTTGGAGATCGTAATCGTCCCAAACACGTGATC